>NW_003852525.1:3133465-3139142 GCF_000181295.1 Otolemur garnettii | reverse complement strand
TATGCTCCTCCTTACAGCTGGGATTCTCTCTTCTGTTCTCCTCTCAGCTACTCCCTATGCTCCTCCTTACAGCTGGGATTCTCTCTTCTGTTCTCTTCTTAGCTACTCCCTCCCCCTTCTGCATCCAGGAAATCCCTACTCATTTTTAAATGTGATGCCTTTTCTATAACTTCCTAAGATCATCTGTCATCCACAAAATGTAGAAATCATTGTGTCTACACGGCAGAACCAATTATTTCTAAAAATGCATCTCATTCAAATTTTAATTATGTCTCTATTTTAGCTCTTGTCATATTGTGTTGTTTTTATTTGTTACTGAATTATTGGTCCTTAGCTCTTTGTGGAAAAATACATCGAATCTATTTTCTTTGTATATACCCTGCACCGAGCTTGGCACGTGTCTATAGTGTGATAAACAGAGTTGGATTGATGGAGAAAAACGTTTTAAGAATGTTTTTACTTCCATTTTAAATTCTTATTGAGGTAATAACATTTAACATGAGATTTACCCTCGTAACAGGTTAAGTGTTCAATATAGTATTGTTACCTATAGATTGTATATTTATTTATCTATATGTCGTACAGCACATAGATAGAACTTATTCATTTTGTATAACTGGTGAATTAATTGAGCTTATAGTTCTAGGTTTACACTTTTTCTCCTTCAAAATTCCAGATATAATAGCATCTTTTTCTGAAAGCCTGAAGAAATTATACCAAACATTATTCTTGCCACTTTCAGCCCATATCATTTTCTTTTTTTAATTATTGCCTTTCGGCCCAAATGCTTTATCTTGTTATTCATTTGGTCACAGTTTTCTCTAATATGCCTCTTTTTTCATTGCTAATTTCTGTAATTTTCTCATTACATTATTCTAACCATGTTCCTTTTCCATAGTACTCTGTAAATAAATTGCAAATGTTTCTTTACTATCTATCCCCACATAGAATAAATGCTTTGTAAAAAAAAAATGTGATGTTTAAGGATTCAGGACTATATATAATTTTTTTTCCTAGAGAAAAAGTACTCTAATCAATTAATTAAATTCTGCATATAATTATTTTTCAAAATAAAATTTTGCTTTATAAATCAATAAATGATTAAACAATGGTCACTTACCTTTCCTAATAAAAAAACCAAAATAAAATTAGTCATGGCTGCAATTTTTTTTCAAATTTAACAAGCATCTTTTAATAAAATGTCTTGGTTCATTGGAAGGACCACACCTCCGGTGCATCTTACAAGGGTACATGTGAAATTTAGTAGGTGTAGAATATAAATGTCTTAACACAATAACTAAGAAAATGCCATGAAGGCTATGTTAACCAGTTTGATGAAAACATTTCAAATTGTACATAAAATCAGCACATTGTACCCCATGACTGCATTAATGTACACAGCTATGATATCATAAAAAATAAATCATTGTCATTAATTGTCCTCATATCGAAGTTGAATACATAGGATTTGTAATTCTCCATTCCAACAAACAAATAAAAATGATCCCTGAAAAAATAGTTATTATTCCAACAAACAAATAAGTAAATAAATAAATAAAAATTTATTATTCCAATAAATAAAAATGATCCCTGAAAAAAAAAATTTCTTGGTTATGTTGAATAATTATGGTTGTGTACTGTTGAACTAATGCTGAAACACAATAGGCCATTAACAAACATTTTTGTAATTTCATGACTTGATCTGCCAATTCCAATCCTTGTTTAATTTGCATGTTTGAAAAGCTTTGATGTATTAGAGCTCAGAGGATATTTTATGTAAAACAAATAGTTTCTGCTATGTAATTACTGCAACCCTTTACGGCTGTTTAACATGGGTCATAGGTAAACTGTTGAGAATCCAAGTCCTTTCAGTATAGCCCAAAAGAAGGCTTAGGAGCCTGGAAAATTTATTATAGTTAAATCTAATTGTATTTCTCTGTTTTACAAAATAAATAATTTGGTTCCTCAATCCTTTGACATCCTCCCCCACACTTAGGGGCGTTTCCAATGATTTGGCAATTTGCTGTAATAGGGAGAATAGTATGTAATCAAAACTTGATTTCATGCCTGATTTGATTACAAGGTACTGATTAAACCAATACTAGCAAATTCCATTTAATTTGGCGATTAAGAGAAAGGTGCTTTCCCACACCCCTTTTCAGAGACCCATCCATGCAGGTAGAATTCCCGGTCCTTTTTGACAGGGAGTCAAATCCAGAACCAGGATTTAACTAATATGCTCATTCTTTTTTTATGTAAATTTAGTAAGAGCCTTTTAGGTTTTCCCGGGAAAACTGGGGATAAATGTCCCCGGGTAAATGAAAGCAAAGCGATCCCCTTGTCTCTTGGGTTTAATGACATTTATTACTTCAGAGGCTTGACAAGTCCCATTATTACATTTCACTTTTAGAGAAGCAGCAGCTTGCTAAGCCTGGCGCCTGACAGACGTTGGATCTCTTGCCCAGTAAGTGTACAAGTTAATTCATTAAACCAAATCATTTTCATTAGAATGCCGGTCTCATGTGTTAATACCAGCACTAAAATAAATCATTTTATTCTATCCATTATGGTAAGTGATACATCTGATACACTTATTAAGTTAAAGTGTTCTCTCAAATTCTCGTGTTCAATTAGTGTTGTCACCACCCTCTGCGTTGACGACTCTCTCAGGAATCATTACCCAGAAGGAGAAATCCCTGAGTTTGTTTCCTGGTACTTACGTTCATCCACAGTAAGGTCACGGACGGCGTTTCCAAGTCATCTCTTAATTCTGTGCACCAGTATCCATGGCAGTGGATGCTGCCCTATTCCTAGTGGAAAGGTCTGCCAGGCACCCTGCAGCCCGGCCCATATTCCTTCCTCCAGCCTGAAGCTTCACCTTCTCTTCATTTAGTACAACTATCCTTCCTTCTGATTCGGATTCACGTCATCCTCCCACTTGCTACGGGTCACTTTCCTTTGTTCTGCTGACAACCCTTTCCATGTTGGCTTTACACTCTCACCATGAGACTGGCAAAAAAAAAAAAAAAAAAACAGTTATTTTTAACACACAACCAAAGACACTACTGAGCTGCTACAGGCTTCCTCATGCTCATTTCCCATGTGAGTGGTCCCCAAACTTCTAATTTTCTTTTTCAATGTGAAAGGACATAAACTACTTCAGTAGAGTTTATCACATCCACCCAAAAATTAGTATCAAGCACACAGAGAACAGTGTGTGAAGGGGGTGGATGGGTGGAGGGAGGGGTATTGGAGGGATCACTTCTATGGTTTATCTTACAAGGGTACAAGTGAATCTTTCTAAAAGTAAAATATAAACATCTTAACACAATAACTAAGAAAATGACATGAAGGTTATGTTAATCGGTTTGATGAAAATATTTCATATTGTATATGAAAACACCACACTGTACCCCATGATTGCATTAATGTACACAGCTATGATTTAATTTAAAAAAATAAAATAAAATAAATATTTCAAAGTGTATATGAAAACACCACACTGTACCCCATGATTGCATTAATGTACACAGCTATGATTTAATTTAAAAAAATAAAATAAAATAAACATTCCTCAGTGTCTGCTCACCACATTTTGCCTTGAAGCACTGGGTGGGGTAAGTCATTGACAGACATCTTTGACAAATCCTTTCTAAATTAATGGATCACACATTGGTGACCATTCTTCTCATTCTTTTTTGAACCCCCTTGGTTGATGACATGGCTCACAGAGTAATTTCTTCCAGTTATATTTTCTATAATTACTGAAAAACATCCCTATGTAGAGCATTCTATCTTAAATGCCTGGCATGTGCAAGGGGTTCTGTAAATCCCTAATTTCCAATTCGACTCTACACCTGTGGGTTCCTTGAATCTGTGTGAGCCACTGTAGAGTCCAAGTCTTGCGTGCATCACACAGGGCTCTTATGCGAGCACTTGTACACATTTTTTTAATCTGGCATCATGGTACAAAAGTTGTAGATGAACAGGAAAATATTGATTAAAGTCACAGTAAACTGCAGAGACTACGCATCTTACTCAATTTTTGATAGCTTGATCTAGTCTTATTATCTGAATGTTGGTAGCACGGAGCTAGAAATTTCTTGATTGTGAATACACAGAACAGTTTGATTCATTAGCTTTCATGGGCAGAGAGCATAAGATGGGAATAAGATGTCTAACAGCGTTATCTAATAGTTCGGTACACATACATGTAATATATGTGTATATATTATATACATATGTGAGACACACATCTACAAAATGTTTCAGAGAAAAGTAGCATTATAATAAAATACTTTTCCCAGGATACTAGCAAACTAGGTAACTCTAAGTCGTTATACCAAGATGTCTTCATTTTAAGAAAATCACATACTAATTTTGGACTACATGAAATCTAGCTTTGCCCGTGTTTCTGCAACTTTGCCATTACCTGGTCTGTCTCCACCATAAATCCGTCACCATTTATTCTTGAGCAGCATTAAGGTGTATTTTCGGTTTGACTTCTCAGGTTTTAAACAATTCTGAAAGGATATCCTTGAGACAGAGGATTAAACCATTACTGAATAAAACATGAAATCTAAATATACATAACCTCAAAATATTAAATTCCCTAAGCAACAACAATCAAGAGAATGCGATTCTGTTATGATTTGTGCTGTTAAGACTAAGACATCATTCTTTATGATTTTAAGAGAATTGGAATCAGAAACAGACCACTGTGCATACCAATTTCTAAAAAGACAAAGTGTCCTTAATATAATTTGGACTTCAGAATTACAAATTAAACATAATATCTGTGATGTTGTGAAAATCAGTTCATATCTTAGAACCAGCATCTTTAAATTTCTTAAGAAAAGATAGAGGCTGAATCAACTTTGTAATCACCACCCTCCTCTTTGTAAACTTTGGATATATCCTCAGCCCAGTGTAAGCCATGGCTCATGGAATTTATAGCAACTCAAAACAAGAAGTCTTATTTAAGTAATAGTGTCTTAAATGTTTTAATTTTTTTTGCTAGCCAACATGAATTACCAAAATTAATGAGTGAAGTGCAGTTCATCCCAAGTATCATAATTTTTTATTGTGTCACTTCTGAGAGACTAGAAACTGCACACATATTTTGCAGTCTCTTATTTTAAAAAGTAGCAGAGAGTATATTTCCATAACCAACTATCTTAAAAATACATTTTTTATCAAATAACTTCTCCTTTGTTTTTTGTTTTTCTATCTTTTCTTTCTTAAAAAGAAAAGTAATCTTTTTTGCTTTATAAGAACATCATTGAACAAAAAAAGAACATCATTGAAAACTTTTGGAAGAAATTCTAAGCTAGAATCTGAGCTTTCTTTTGAAGGCTACGGTTTATAGAGGGAACATATGTACTTGAAAAGCAAAACAAAAACCACAACAAAATCTCTTTAAACCAAAAGACAGAATAAAAAATACATACAACATACAAGTCTTTCATTTTCTAAAGCCCTTAAAAATGATTCTCCAGTATCATATTTTACTTAGTTTATAATCTTTCTATCCTCTATGAAAATACAACATTCTTGTTTTGCTTTACTTGTTTTTTATCTTCTGCATTGGTTCCTCTGTCTTGCTTTCAAAAGAATACATTCTGCAGGTGCACAGTATAAGCATCAGTTCTTTAAATTCTATGCTTGGTTTTCCTTG
>NW_003852525.1:3126396-3133445 GCF_000181295.1 Otolemur garnettii | reverse complement strand
TTTTTTTTTTTTTTTCCATCTGGTAATGTAAATTTCATACGCTCCAAATAATGTGCTTGCTTTTCTCCCGGTACTCGCCTTTATTGGCAATGTGTCCTTGTAATTTCAACCAAGCTGATATTCTCACTTCATGGTAAAGACAAATATTTCTATTTCTTTGGGTGCTGCCTATTGCTCCAGATCTTCATAACCTTTCCCCCATTTCTTCACGTATCTGGATCTTATTAATGCTTAAAAGCTCAACACACATTTTGCCCACTCCAGGAAAGTTTTCCTTAAAATGTTAGCCTATGGCAATTTGCCCTCTTGGTGAGGCATTAAAACGGTGTGAGTTTTCCTAACAGGCAGAGCTGCATTCCATTTTTTGTTTTGTTTTTGTTGTTATTGTTTTATTATTCTATAACTTACCAATTTGCAATCTTGGACAAACTTCTTAGTTTCTCTATTTTTAAATCACTTAACTATTACAATGCTATAAATATCTAACTCACATGATTTTTTAAAGACTGATTTAATTATATGAAGTCTGATAATTTTGCAAACTCATCCTAGAAAAAGTGCTACATAGCTCATTGCTGGTTGGTCCCCTTGAAAGTCCTCCTCTTGGGAAGCTATGTACCAACACCAACACCTGGTCCATCCTTCAAAGCCATTGTGGAACTCTCTGGAATGATCATGAAAGCTGTCCTCATATGACCCTTGAGGCTATGAATGTCATCAAAAGGTCTTCCTTTTAAAATTTCCTTTATCTTTCGATAAATAAAAAGGTCATGGGAGGGGAGGGCTACATCAAGTCAGTTAAGGAGGGTGTTTCCATACAGTTACTGGTTTACTTGCTGAAAACTCACTCGTAGACAGTGCTGGGTGAGCTGGTGTATTGAGTCCTTGGCCAAGGTTTTCTGTTAAGGTTTTCCTAACTGTTTATCAATCTTTACTTGGTCTGCTATGTTTCTCCATCAACAATTTTGATGCACAACTTGACAAAGTTTTGCGATGTTTTTGTCTGTTCTGCTCTTTCCTGGACACTCTGACCCCTCTTAATCAGTGACAGTATCTCTCCCATCAGAAAAAAATGTTTAGGGTGGTGCCTGTGGCTCAAAAGAGTAGGGCACCAGCCCCATATACCAGAGGTGGTATACCAGCCCCAGTTACTGCAGAAAAAAAAATGTTTAATCCATCTGTACACTCCATTTTCCTTGTGGCATTATCTCCATAATATCCTCATTTGGGAAAGAAAAAAAATCATAAATGAGTTCCTGGTTGTAAACAAGAATTTTTTGCTCATTCACATTGCTCTATTTTCTGTAATTTTAAATGTGTAGAAAACTATTTTATCAGTCATTAAAAATAACTTCCAGTGGTTCTACCACTGGTCTCTGTCTTTCTCCCTATAACACGGACCCTAAGTTAAAGTGGACTAGACAGCAGGACTTCATTATGGTGATTCTGAGGGAAAGGTTTCAAACAGGTCCACTGAGGGCCCTGAACAAGATGAGCCACAGAACACAATTTACTGAAGTTTTCAACTGGGGCTTAGAAAGTTTTCATGACTAGATAAGAAGTTCAGAAGAGCTATTTAAATAATAAAATAAGAAAACAGATGACCAGACTTACAAATAACTTAGAAGATAGCAAGGAGGAATAAAACTAAACATTTGACAAGAAAAACACTGCCCTCCATACAGGGTTCTGACAAAACCTAATGTCAATTGTTTGTATGAAAATTTAAACTAAAGTTGATTACAAGCAAATGTATTAATACCTTCGTAAGTATTTAAACAACACGTACAAAGGAGCTTACAGGGATCACTCAAAAATCAGTAAAGACACATCAAAGTGGCAGATAGAGGGAGGCGGGTTGCCATTTATCCTAGAAAATTTCAGAGCAGAAAATAGTAGAGAATAAAGTATTGAGATCATGTTTTACCAGTAGCACCAAGTAATCCAAAGAGCCCCTGTATATATACAATGCAAATGATAATACTGAAAAATAACTTTATTTTGTTATCAAAATATATAATGAACATTAGTAAGATGTGCATCAAATATTTCAAAGCTTTTATTTACTTATTTATTTTTTTACATAAGGAAAAGCTGGAAATAATACTTCCCGGAGATGCTGCCCCCCATAGCTACACACTTTGGTTTTGGAGACAGTGTCTCCAAATTAAATTATTGTTAATGTAGAAACAGGTGACTTTTCTTTGTAGAAGATAATCTAGTTATTTTCCATCCTTGTAACAATAATAGCCTGGGTAGAAATTAAGATAATGATTTTCCCCTCTAATCAATAATCCACAAATTTATGATGAGCACAGGGGTCAAATCAGTGTGAACAATTAATTGTTCCAATTTCAAACAATCCTGGTCAGAATTCTCCAACTCACCCCACGAAACTCCAAGGATATTTAAAAATAACTTGAGAATCGCAGTGCAGGCAAAATTAAAATAATATTTATTTAAAAATTAAATTAAAAACATAAACTAGTTAAAGATACTGGCAGGTAAATAACAACATAAACCATATTTCCATTGGCTGCTGATGAGAGAATTCTAATAACTTGCTAGTCTGGGATGATAGTTTAAACTTCAAGCTTTGGCTCGGCACCTGTAGCTCAAGTGGCTAAGGTGCCAGCCATGTACACCCAAGGTGGCGGGTTCGAATCCAGCCTGGGCCTGCCAACCAACAATGACGGCTGCAACCAAAAAAAAACCGAGACTTGTCGGTGGGCGCCTGTGGTCCCAGCTACTTGGGAGGCGGAGGCAGGAGACTCTCTTGAGCCCAGGAGTTGGAGGTTGCTGTGAGCTGAAATGCCATGGCACTCTGCCCAGGGGGACAGCTTGAGGCTCCTGTCTCAAATAAATAAATAAACTTCAAGCTTTGGTCTTGGTTGATGTTTCTTTTTGTCGGTGTCATACGACGCTTGGCCTGATGGAACAAGCTCCCACTGCAGGTGTCATCCTTTCCCCTTGTTACAACCAGAAATAGATCTTGCTTTTCTGGATCCAGTGACCTTGGTTTTCCTTATTTGGGGCTGGTTATTTTTTCTTTCCTTTCTTTCTTTTCTTTTCTCTTCTTTTTTGTTTTCGGTCTCCCCTGCCCTGACATTTCCTCTGAGCTGTCTTTCTTAAGCTCACCTGTTAGCACTTGATCTCCTGTCCTCTCTCCCGTACACCACGTCCCTCCTGCCCCCTTTGCTTCCCGGTCCCCTTTCATGTTTCGGGAACTCTGCGTGTCCTGCTCAGTTTCCGTAGATGCTGTGTTTCCTCTCAGCTTGGTGGAAAGGACTATTTATCTCCCCTTTAGGAAACCTCCATCACAGAACTTGGAGAAGAAAAAGAGACTAGCCATTGCCACCAGGAGGGCAATTCTTCCTAAAAATCAAAACAAATCTTCTATACAGATTCTTGTTTCTTCAGTTTAAAGCAACGTCCAGCCGAATAAAACCTGCATATCAAACGTGGCAGCCACAAGGAGCAGCAGAAATTGAATTCGGTGTTATTGGAAACATGGCAATTATTCTTTTATATTTCTCCCCTTTGGTCTATTTCCAACCTAAATTTTCCTTGACATTCCTTGTGACAACAAGCTTTAAAAAATGCCTTAACACCGAATCGTGCACCTTATTTTATCTGGAGGAAGAGGAGGGGAAGGGGAAGGTAATGTTGGTAAGAATAGAAAGGCCAGACCTCTTGGCCTCTGTGCCTACTCGCCCAGGCAGTGGAGACCCATTCGTTGTCTATGATGAGTATGTCTTGCTCTCTAAGCCTACGTCTCACTCTTACTCTGTGAACTACCTTTTTCTTTTTCAATACACTTCGTATTATTCTTGCCTTTAAAAAGCAAGAAAAAGCCAGTACATTAAGCCTCCAGAGCAGGTTGGAAAACCCCTCTGGGCTCCTGATATGGTTGGTGGGTACTGAAATCTGCATAGCACACTCCTGGAGAAACTGGAGAGAGAGCTCAAGTTAGAATCTTCCTTGGAAAGATTTCCTATGGGAAACCGGACATGAACAGGGGGATCAACAATGGAGGCTGGAGGGCAAGGGAGAGAAAGGGCAGGCAGATGAAACTTGGGAAGAGATGACACTCAAATGCCAAGTGCTCAGGGTCTTTTCCTAAGACTGGGCTGTTTCATGACCACTAATGGTACATTCTGTAAGTTAATTTAACATTGGCAATGGGACTGCTCAAAAGGAGAAGTGGGCTGAGTCAGACACACTGCAGGCTCAGTTACAGACCGCTGCAACATAACCAATGCTGCAATAAAGGCAGTGACACAAAGTGTTTGCTTTCCCAGGGCACATAAAAGTTATGTTTACAGTATCCTGCAGTCTATTAAGCATGCAATAGCATTATGTCTATAAAAAACAAGGCACATGCCTCAATTTTAAAACACTTCATTGCTAAAAAGAAAAAAAGTACATGATCATCTCAACCTTCAGTGAGTAATAATCTTTTTTGCTTGTGCAGTATTTTGTTCCAGTTTGGTGACTAATGATTAATTGAGGTGTGTTGCTGGAGGTTGGAGTGACTGTGGAAATTTTTTTAATATATGACAACAGTGAAGTTTGTCATATTGGTTGACTTTTCTCTTCTGGAAAGATTTCTCTGCAGCATTCAATGCTATTTGATAGTATTTTACTGTCAGTAGACCATCTTTTAAAATTGAAGTCCATCCTCTCCCAATTGATCTGTTGTTCTGTCAACTAAGTTTATGTAACATTCAGAATTCTTCATTGTCATTTCAACAGGGTTCACTGCATCTTCTCCAGGACTAAATTGCATCTCAAAAAAACTACTTTCCTTGATCATCTGTAAAAAGCAACACTTCCCCTGTTAAACTTCCCTAGTGAGACGGTGACAATTCAGTCACATCTTCAGGGAGCACTCCCAATTCTGTTCTCTTTCTGGGTATCTGTCTGTTTATTTGTTTGTTTTGAGCAGAGTCTCATTCTGTTGCCCTGGATAGAGTCCATAGTGTCCTACCTCATAGCAATCTCAAATTCTTGAGCTCAAGAGATCCTCTTGCCTCAGCCTCCCTGAGTAGTTGAGACCAGAGGCACCCACCACAACTCCCAGCTATTTTATTTTTAGGAGAGATGAGGTCTGGCTTTTGCTCAGGCTGGTCTCAAACTCCTGAGCTTAAGCAATCCACCTGCCTCAGTCAGGATTACAAGTGTGAGCCAGCACCATTTTCTTTCTATGGCCACTCTATCTGCAATGACTCCCTCACTGAGTCTTTGATTCTTTCTTGTTCTTCTTTGGGGGTTGGATTTTCTTTCTTTTAACTTTCCATTAAGTTTGGCTTTTTGCTTTTTTCCCTTGATTCTTGGGATGTTCTTTATGGCATCTAGAATGGTAAATCCTTTCTAGAAGGTTTTCAATCAGAAGAATCATTGTCAGCAGCTATAACTTTACAAAACATACTTCTTAAAAAAATAAGACTTTAAACTTCAAATTAATCCTTCACCTATGTGCTATAGAATGGATATTGTGTTAGAAGGCATATAAAAAATATTAATCTTGTTGTAATTATCTGTTAGGGTTCCTGGTGACCAGGTGCGTTGTCAGCGAGCGTTAACGTTTTGAAAGGCACTTTTTCTTTTCTTTTTTTTTTTTCCCTAAGCATTAGATCTTGAACAGTGAGCTTAAAAAACTGAGTAAATCATGTTGTGACCAGATGTGCTGTCATCCAGGCTCTGTTGTTCCATTTATAGAGGAGATTTAACATTGTACTAAGGTCCTTAGTGTTAGGTCTGTCTGGGTGTCCCCTGGTCCCGTGGTTCCCAGTGTCAAGAATGAGGACCGGCTCCAAGTTGAGGCAATGTCAGAGTGATCGCAGATACCAAGCAATCACAGGCACAGTGAAAATATGTCACAGGAGGGAGAGGGTTGTTCTCCACAAGCGGAGAAAGCCCCAAATCTGAGCACTTTTGTATGTTCACTAGTTCGTCCCGCCTCTCTCCTGGTAGGATTGGCTGCCATTGCCACCTTTGGAGTGATTGACAGGTCAGAGGTTGTATCCCAAATTACATAACAGATTAGGTTAGATAATAGTTTCTCTATTACACATGTGTCCACCCAGAATTCTTCATAAAAACTCCACTCACACTATGCTAATTCTATGATAATGAGCCCCAAGTCATTAGAAGCTCCTTCCCATGTGTGTTCCCACTAGGGAACAATTTCTAGCCATAATTTGGTCCCTAGCTCCAATTTGGTTCCTCCTCTCCACTCTTAGTCACTTTCTTGCCACCTGTTTACCCTCTGCCAGAGCTAACATTATAATTGTCTGAATGTTTAACAAGCTGTGGCATCAACTTAAACCTACCAGGTGCATTAGTCCTCAACAAAACGTTCAGCCCACCTTTCAAAGCTTTGAAATCAGGCATTGATTTCTCTCCTTAGCTGTGAAAGTCCTGGGTGGCACATTCTTCTAAAAGAAGCCTACTTTGTCTGCCTTGAAAGTCTGTTGCGTAGCCACTTTCGTCAAAGGTTTTCAAAGACTGTAGCTAGATCTTCTGGGGGACATGTTAGGCTTCTATATCCTGCTCCACCTTGCACTTTTGTGTTATGGAGATGGTTTATTTACTCAGCTAGTTTCAAACTTTTCTTTACATCTTCCTCACCTCTGTCAGCCTTCACCGAATTTAAGAGAGTCAGAGCCTCACTCTGGATCAAGCTTTGGTTCAAAGGAATGATGTGGCTGGTTTGATCTTCTATCCAGACTATTCAAACTTTTCCAATGTCAAAAAAAGCGTGTTCTGTTTTCTAACTGTTCATGAGTTCATTGGAGTAGCACTTTTAATTCCCATTAAGAACTTTCCCCTTGCAGTCACCTTTTGGCTAGGTATCTGGAAAAAGAAGCTTAGGGTCTGACCTATCTTGGCTTTCAACATTCCTTCTTCACTAAGCTTAATCACTGATGGGTTTGCAGGTTTGTTTTTGTTTTTTTTTTTTTTTTTTTTGGCCGGGGCTGGATTTGAACCCACCCGCCACCTCCGGCATATTTGTGCAGTATTTTGTTCCAGTTTGGTGACTAATG
>NW_003852525.1:3113131-3125623 GCF_000181295.1 Otolemur garnettii | reverse complement strand
ATAAGATTCTTTTTCATGTCTTGCAAAGAAAAGGATAAGTAAAGTTTTTTTGTTTTTGTTTTTGTTTTTTTATGAGCAATGAGTCTTAAACAGTGAGCTTGCAATAAACAATAAAGATATAAATAGGTCAGGACTCCAAAGAATGCTTATGGACTGTCCTGGCGATAAAAGTAAATGAATAAAGAATGTTCCTAGCTCTGCTTTAACAAGTGACTGCTATCTGAGCTTAGAAGAGTCAGTTGGCTTCAGATATGTTTAGCTCCTCACAAACGTATGAAATAAAATTTCTCTATGATTTCAAATTCAAACTCTACATTGATGGAAAGAACCCTACTGAGCATGTTTAATGATAACATTCTCAATACAACAATATATCGTATTTTGTGCTAGGCATGGTGCTAAAACTTCTGCATACATTCTCCCATCTAATCTTCATAATGTAACAATGTTATGAGGACTATAAATTATTTCTATTGTCTATATAGAGAATCAGACATGGAGGAGCTAAATAACTTGGCCAGTATCATCCGTGATATGTAATATTTAAAGTCTGTCATTGTGCAAATTCCAGAGTCTCCACTACTAGGTTTCTTTTACTAAGTTTCCTCCTCAAATTTCCCCTTTCAAAAAGCAATAACTTTTTGTCAATCAAATTCTTCACCACATTATGTCCAGGCAATCTGTGCTGTCTCAACTGTATCTTGAAAATAGATTTGGTTTCCATAAAAGCTATTAAGCAATCAGCATTGATGGAATTATATTTACATTATTTAGAGATGTTGTTTACTTTCTATATATTATTTATGTCTTATTTGATAGAATTATGTTTATAAGGAGGTGAGGCTGAAGTGGCTGCATTAATTTTGCCACCCTATGGAAAGACTCGAGCGAGAGAGACAGCAAAGCTAAAATGAACAACGAAAAATTAGATTTCAGTGCCATTATTTGAGTACCTGCATCAAGCTTCTTCTGAGGCCAAATATATTGCCCTATTCCATAACATGACCTGGGTAAGTGGCGTGGTCTGCAACAGAGTAGAAATGGTTATGGTTGATACATCTCTCCTCTAGGTTATAAACAAAAGATGCACCATGGATTCCCCAAACTAAAAACGACCTCTGTTTATCAATTGGAAAACAGAACTAAGAAACCAATGGGACCCTGAGCCCCTGGGTCCTTTACAAAGTGAACACAAGAAATCACAGTAGCAGTCTAAGTGGTGGCCAAGGGAGTGTGGCGCTGACTTAGCTGGATCTGAAATCTGGCTACCACTTCCTAACTCTGTGTCTTGGGTGAGTTGCTAAGCTCTTTCACAACTGAGCATCCTTGTTATAAAATGGGGATATCTAACAGTACCTATCTCATAAGGTTGTTATGAGATTGTTTTTGTGAAGTGATGAGGACTATGCAGGTTGACAAAAAAAATTGGCACACATTACCCCATCAATCTTCATTATGCAACAGTGATGACTAAAACATTGTTGTCTATCCATACAATGGAATACTACTCAGTAATAAAACAAAATGAGCTACTGATACATGTATGTATATGGATGGTAACATATATCGACATCAAAATTTTTGCTAAAAGAAAGAAGGCAGGGAAGAGAAATCCTACATATATCACTGTATACTGGTCATACTTCAATTACAAAAGAAGGATATTCTATTTTGCTCCTGTTTCTATCAACAGTATCTAGATAGGCCACCCAGCACGATGACTCGGAGACACATGGGGCTATGTAATTTCAAATTATGTAAGATTTAAAATCTAGTTCCTTCATTGCACTAGCCATATTTAAGTGCTCAGTAAGCACATACAGCTAGTGGCTACTGTACTGGTCAGTGTGAACTCGGAGCATTTCATGGTGCAGAATGCCATGTTGAGCACTGCTAATGTAAAACGAGGCCACATACTCAGTGGCTGAGCATTAACCATTATTTGTTGGTTATATTGACCCTTCTGATTGCCTTTTTATCTCTTTCCTCTTTTTTATTAACAAAAATTCCCATCACATTTGCAAGTCTATCATCCATCTTCTCCATTTTAACAGCAACTTACCTCAATGTGGGGTGATGAAAGGATCACCTATCCCCTCTTCAACCACGGACTTGACTAAACCAAAATAACACTTCCCCTCTCAAATGACAGCACAGGCCCTTAGTGACTAACGACTCTCTTATCCAAATTGGCATTTGAGTTTCATTTCAGCCTCGTCCACTGGACTTTTTTCTTCTCCCTTTATTAGCTGCTGCTTTTTGAAACAGGTTATGTCCTAAAGCAATGTTATAATCATCTTTTTCAAGATCTGCATCTGGCTTCTTATTTTTATATCTCCCTTAATTTATTCCTACCTAGCTATCAGTAATAACCTTATATACCCTCCCCTTTAAAGGCCTCCAGGACCACCTTGTTCAATGTTATAATTTCATTCTCTTGACAATACTAGCCCCTGCTTTAGAACCATGCCTTGCCATGGAATCATATGTCTGAATTGCAACTAAATGTTATTGTGTGATTTCAAAAACCAATGTATCTAAATGAACAGATATCTGAACTAGAACACATCCCCAAAATGTAAGCTACCATCATCATTATGTGTCTATATCCTGCCTAGGAATCTTCTCAATACAGCCCTCATAATTAAAGAATGCATCCAATGAATTTAGTAAATAGGGACCATCAGAGCCTAACAGGATTTTATATATAAAATTTATCTGTACAGTTTATATAGATTTAAAATGATACTTTGTTCTACACATATTGGTAATCAGCAAACTTCAAAGATTTTAATTACAACATATGCAAGCCATTTGAATATAAATAGGCACAATAAAATATAATCCTCTACTAGATGAAAGAGGGATGTAAAGGAAATCAGCTCTGAGTTTCTTAACATCAATGCCTGTTGTTTATTTGATGTTTAACTCCCATGTAAACAATATTTAAAAGAAAACATACGAGCTCATTGTAAAGCCAAACATACTTTCTTGAAACAAAGAGCCGGAACACAATGACACGATGGGCGTCTCATCCTGCAAACCAACTGCTCCAAGCAGCCTCCTCGCTCCTCCTGGCAGATGGTACTTGTAATGATTGCTCTCGAGTGAGAGAGTGGTTTGAAGCAGGCTTGTATTTACAATTACGGCTCTCACAGAAGGAGGTCGACTAGGGTTCTAAAGCTAATTAGCTCTGTCCACATCTCAATATTTTTTGTTTCTCCAGCCCACGACCATTTTGGTAATCGTAGAGAGAAGACAGCTTAGGGAAGGGCATAGAGAAATTGAGGATATGGGTAAGAACCTTAAAATGTGTCGTTCTTTTTAAAATTTTAGGTGAAAGCATAATCTTCAAAGCATCACTATGGTTACAAAAAGTCATGGGACATAAGACAATTCAAGACACAAGTAAAGCTGAGTGTGTTTACACAAAAAATGAGTATGTAAAAAAATCAGTTTCAAACCTATCCTTGCTCATACAATCGTGACAATCTGTTGGAAAGGAGGTTTGGGGTGATACGTGTAGACTGATGGCTCTTTAATGCAGGAAGCAGGAGCTCAGTTTGGAAAAAGATTTGACTGCTGGTGTATCCAACTGAGGAGTCTTTTTCATTTTCTTTTTTTTTTTTAGTTTAAAAGAAAAAGACACAAGTATACCAAGATATATTGTTATTATAAAACTCGAAAGTGTGAGGATAGAGATAATAAATGGAAACTGACTTCAATTTTACAAATGAGAGCAGCATTTCTAAAAAACAAAGTGAGCTTTTAAGCCAATCACCATTCATCTCCATAGGGATAAAGATTCAATCAAAAGCAAAACCATATTAAAAAGTAAATTGTAACACGTTGGTGATTTTTAATAGTTGTATAAATAAAATTTTCATAATCGAAAGTCAATAGACATAACCTGGCAGGCTCCCAAAAAGAAAAGCGTCTCGAGCAAGACGTTGACATCAATTAAAGGATGGGGTGTGGCCTTCTAAAATTCACTATTCTTTTCTCTCTCTCCCTGTATTTACTAAACTGCTTTAATAAACCTTCACTGTTAACCCTAGACGAGAGTACCTTTCTACTTAAATTTTAGTGTTTTAATTTCCATATATCAGTCATAAAAGGAATAAAAAAGATCTTTTGTAACAAACATATTCTGTCTTGCAATAATTTCACTGTTCTCTTTTATTTTTCAAACTAAAGTGCTCTTCAGTATATGGAAATACCACATCCTTCCTTTGCCTCCCGCCCATGTATTTTGATATTACCGAGGAACACTGTACTTCCAAATACCTAGATAACTCTTAATATTCTACCCCAAATACTTAGATACCCTTCTGTTTTTTAATTTTGTGAAAAGTATCTTTCCATTAATAAGATAAAATGGGAAGGAAAAATGAGCATTTCCAATTATTTAGTCTTTGTCATTCACTCTTCAAGTATTTAAATGCCAAAAATGCAGATAAGAACTCTCACTGATCAAGGACAATTTTGAAATGTATAAATCAAACTTACTTCTCTTACAGTCAGAAAACGCAGGGAAGAGGAAGTATATCTTCTACCATTCATCAAAGCACTAACTCAAGTGTAAAAAGATTTAGCAAAATACAGAATCACATATGTTACTTTGATAGAACAATAACATATCTCCTGAATATACTATCAATCTTAGTAATTTTCTTAAGGATATAAGTCACCAATTTTCAGCAATAATACATTACTGAATATTCCCTGGTTGTAAAGAAATTTTTCAGATAAGGAGAGAGAGGAGAGTAAGATATTAAAAAGTCACAAAAGAAGTCCAAACATTTTAATAAAATGTGTATTTGAAAAAACAGATTCAAAACATCATAATGTGGGGGAAGAAAATGCCATGTTTGGCCCATTGGTCCAAACTGGCACATTTAAGCTTTGGAAATTGAGAGTCAAGTGTTGTCAGTAAAATAATTTCTAAAACATATGAGCAGTACAACAATGAAGCAAACATCAGGAATTGAAAAGTTCTAATGTAAATAATAGATGAAATCTAGACTAGTGAGATGGTCATCAAACTAGCATTCTGTAAGACATAATTTATATTCCACACTGAGAAATTGCTGAACCTACACTCTGGTTAACTCGAATAATTATCACATACCACTATTTTTAATTTTTTTTTCCACATGGAGGGTGTTGTTATTGTTTAAAACATTAAATATACCATGTATTAACATTTGGATACAGCAATTCTCTATTAATTTGGACTCAGAATTTGACATTTTAATCATATTCTATAATTTAAATGCTATATCCAATAGTCCTTAAGACTGCAATTGTAGGCTAACCAAATACAGAGAAGCACAATGCATAATTTAATCCAGATCCCAAATATCTACAACCTTATACACTAGAATCTCCACAGTTGACCACCTCCCCACATTGACCACCCCTGAACTTGACCTAATTTTCATAGACTGAACATGCACCACACGTTCATCTCAGTAGGCCTAGTTCCTTAAGTTGACCACCTTCATATGTTGTCCAGTTTGTTAAGGTGGCTTGGATGATCAACTTGCAGAAGATCTAAATAGCAATTTATTTAAAGCACTTACCAAAGAAATCAGGGCAATGTTTCCTTCTTTCTAAAATGTTAACTTCTGGAAGTAAAGTGGCCAAACAGAGCCTTCCAGCGATCTTCTCCCTGTAGGAATGAACACCTACAACTCAAATTAAACAACTACCGCCACACAAAAACACCTTCATTAGAATCAAAAAATCAGTTTAATGAACACATAGTGTTTGCTTTTAACATAATAGCAAGGAAGGAGATACTGAAGAGGGTAGAAAAGACAGACTTGCTCTGCCTGCACCATTGTCCCTTCACCCCTGGCAGAGCCTGGGGGAGGGAGAGCAGAGTGAGTGTAGAACTTCACATTGAACTTGGTGCCACCCTGTCACAGTAGAACACAACACAGAGAAGGACTCTGCTGGTGTCCACAGAAGAATCATTTATACTAGCCAGCCCCACCATTAACTGACTAGACTGATGTGGGGTCCAAATATTTTTGAGTGACAATCAGGTCAGGAGGACTTCAGTGCTTGGCCAAGCTGTGCTGCTGCACTGGTCTCAGACACAGAAGACTTGGGGTATATGAGACACAGAGCTAAGCCAGCTGTGGCAGCCAAGGAAATGATTGCATTATCCTTCTCTCAACCTGATAATACAGCTCTGGGAGAGACTCCTTCCACTGGGTAAAAGAGAAAAAAGTATACAGATGACTTTGTATTGCAACCTGGATAGCATCTCAGCCACAGGAAAATAAAGCACCAGACAGAATCTGGAAACCACCTATTTAAGGCTTTTCCTCCTGAATGGCATTTCCAAAATCACTATGACCCTCAAGGAATTTGTGTCCCTAATGGGACATACCTTGTTCTGGCAGGATTCACCACCTGCTGACTAAAGTGCCCTTGAGCCCTGAGTAAACATCAGTGGAAAGCCAGTGGTAGTCACCACAGGCCTTGGGTGAGACCCAGTACTATACTGATTTGTAAGGTTTCAGGTGTGTCCCATCACAGTCCCTGCTGCAGAGGCCATAGAAGTACTTGTGTCACTCTTCTCCAAACTCCAGGCAGCCAATATGGTGAGCGACTCCCTTGGATTGGAGAAAATAGACGGAAGAGAGTGATGGACAGCCTGGTTGATAAGCCAGAGAATTATCCCTTAACTTACCTTCTAACATGGTATTTGTAGGAATCTACAAGAGTCAGAGTTTTCTTAGGCATAGGTCACCCTCTAGGGCTGATTTAGGGACCACAGGCTTAGAGCACAGTATTCATGGAAATACAGTATACATGGAAAACTTTCTCAAAAAGGATGAGTGCAAACAAGCACAGACTGCAAAGACTGGAATAAATACCAAATCCTCAACACCCACATATTGATATAAATTTCCATAAGTATGAAGGATAGCTAGGAAAATGTGACCTCACTAAATGAACTAAATAGAGCAACTGGGAACAGTCCACAAGAGATAGAAATATGGAACCTTTCAGACAGGTAATTCAAAATAGCTGTCTTGAATTGGGATTCAATGGTTTGTTGACTATTTGGGATGGTCAACAAGCTTCAAGATAACACAGAGAAGAAATTCAGAATTTTGTTGGAGAAATTTAACAAAGAGATTGCAATTAAAAAATAAAAAAAACTAGAGGTGAAAAGTCCAATGTACAAAATGAAAAATACATCAGAGTTTCTCAATAACAGATTTGACCAAGCAGAAGAAAAAAATAGCTCAATTTCAATACGAGGCTATCTGAAAATACACAAGAAGAGAGAAAAGAGAAAAAGAACAAAAAAGAATGACGCATGCCTACAGAAATTAAAATACAGCCTCAAAAGAGCACATGTAAGAGTTGTTGGTCTTAAAGAGGTATATGGAGAGATTAGGGTAGAATGTTTATTCAAAGAAATAATAAAATTTTCCAAACCTGGAGAAAGGTGTTAATATCCAGGTACAAGAAGCTAATAGGATACTAAGCAGATTCAACTCAAATCAGACTATGTCAAGGATATACAAAATAAAACTCTCAAAAATTAAGAATAAATAGAGGATCCTAAAAGCAGTGACAGAAAATCATAACTTTTAAGAAGCTTCAAGACAACTGGCTGCAGACTCTAAGAAGTAACTTCATAGGACAGAAATAGGATGACATACTCAAATAGCTAGAGGGAATAACCTCCCAGCTAGAATATTATAAGCCGTAAAAATATCCTTCAAACTTGTAGAAGAAATATTTTCCCAGACAAGAAAAGATGAAATTTTGTCCACACCAGACCTGTCTTAAAAGAAATGCTAAAAGGAATTCTTCATTCTGCAAGAAAAGAAAGTTGATTTATAGAGAGAAATTATCTGAAGGTAGAAACTCACTGATAATAATAAGTCCACAAACGATTACAGAAAAGTCACTGTCACTGTGATGGATAAACTATATGTTTAGTGGGAAGGATAAAGACAAACCTATCAAAAATAGTACATATAAGCACTGCTTAAAGATGATATAAAAATATATAAATAGAAACACAATGGGAGAGTGGTATGCTTAGTTTTCTCTTTGTGTGTTTCTTTCTTTGTTTTGTCTTTGTAGTAAGAGTTAAATTGCCAGTGGTTTAAAATAAGTGGTTATAAGATGTTATTGGGAGTACTGCAAATATAGCATTGGAAATGAATACTCACAGTAACTATAAAACACCCTTTCACATATACAGAAGCAATAAAAAACAAAAAAATTAAAATTCCTTGAAAATTACTTTTGCACACAAGAAAGGCAAAAAGGAAGAATGAAAAGATGAGAAGACAATAACGATAAAACACGAACAAACTGAGGGAATTTAGTGAGTGTAAGTACAAACGTGCACCTTCCATGATGGAAAAGCATTTAGGGCTTATTGCACAGATAACAAAATAGGGCCAGACCCTGGTGCTCTCATTTCCTTTCATTGTGTTTTCCATCAGGAAAAACTCTTGTGCTAAAGCCACCATTTTCAGTGACACTTTGAAAGAAGTCAAACTATACTGTTAACATACTGTTAACTATATCTGTGCAACACAACATCATCAGTTTTGTAATACATTGACGCTGAAAGATGAGGTATTGGGTGTGGATTTGTCATGGCATTATAATGAGTGTTGTCTACTGTAGGAACAGGTGTTAGCCAAAATTTTATCTCTGTGAGAACAGATAGCTCAATTTTATGAAAAATAAAATCAGCAACGTGAATTATGAAAAGAAGATTTCTGCAGAAATGCAACATTTCTGTGTGAGATCATGTCAAACCAAAATGACTTGAGTAGTTCCTTGCAAGGTAAAGCTGAGTCTCTATGTGATATGTGACAAAAAAAAGAAAACATCCAAGCATTTCAAAAAAAGCTCTTTTGTCCAAAGACTTCTTCAAAAGAAAATTTCAGATAAACATTTTCCCCAGTTAGCAAAGGTCATTGCTGAGCAGGATGTTAGGCATTTGAAGAACACACAGCTGTAATAGATCTCTTAATTGGAGAATATAATAAAAGGGTCACTGACTTTGAGAATCATGGCATCACAGTAAAACTAGCATTTCTGACTCACCTAGTTGATATCACCAAGGCATCTAAAGAACTACAGATGGATGATGAAGCTATCAGTTAATGACACTATAAAGTCACTGTTGCATGCTAAGAAACATACAATTGAGATATGGACTAATGCACGAGAATGCCCACACTGTTGAGAATATGCCTGAAAAATACTTTCTTGCTTTTCGACCTCTTAGGGCTGTGAACCTATTTTCTCCTCCCTAACCCAAAGCAAGATGCCCTTAAGGTCACAAGTGACCAAGTCTCATCTAGACAATCAACTGTAATTGTGGACCTCCATGCTTCAACCAAATATTCAAATGCTTTCCTAGAAAAAGCAGACAGCACCAAGTCATTAAAAGGTTAGTTAACTTTAAAATGAATAAATAGTGATTACTTTTTGAAATTAGTAAGTACATAGTAATTAGAGTTTTACAAAATAGTGTACATTTTAAAGTCTGTCTAATTGAAGTTTCCTGAATGTGGCCTTATTTTATTATAGCTAAATTAATGTGGCCTTCCAACACGAAAAAATTTCCCATCCCAAAAAGTTGTCCAGGTCCGGGCAAATATATTTTGTATGAAAACTCAAAAGCACAGTCAATAAAAAGCAAAAAATAGACAAATGAGATTACGTCAGCTAAAATTATTCTACAGAGCTAAAGAAACAATCAATGAGTAAAGAGATAACCTAAAAAACAGGAGAAAGTTTTTACAAATTACCCATGAGAAAAAGTATTTTGCAGTATTTGTAAGGAGCTCAAACAATTCAACAGGAAAAAATAAGTGAGAAAAAATCCCAATAAACATTTCTCAAAAAATGGCACACAAATTGCCCATAGACATATGAAAAAAAATGCTGGAAACTACTAATTTCCTGGGGAAATGTACATCAACAGTATAATGAAATATCAGCCCATTTCTGTTAAAAATGGCTTTAAAAAGTGAAGCACTGAAAAAAAAAAGTTGAGCACTAAAAATATGGCGAGGATGTGGAGGAAGGAAAACTCGAATGTTCTGTTGGTGGGAATGTAAATTCATGTAGCCTCGCTAGAGAACAGTTTGAACGTGCCTTAAAAACAAACGAAAATAGAACTTACCATATGATCCAGCAATCCCACCGTTAGAGATACCTCCAAAAGCAAGAAGTCAGTATACTGAAGAGATAGGTGGATTCCATGTTTATTGCAGAACTATTCACAGCAGCCACCATATGGGAGAGTCCACCAACAGATGAATGGACAAGGAAGGTGTGATACAAGGTCAGACGATTAAGTTGATTAACTCATCTTAGAGAAAATGCTACATATCGCATTACTATACTACGACCACATTCAGAGTCCTCACCTGGGGAAGCTACACACCAGTTCCAGTGCTTAGGGCACTCTTCAAAGCATTTTTTTCTAGGATGAGTTCACAGACTTAATTGTCAAGCCACCCTTGGATGACAGCTCTGATGACCATTCCAGAAAAAGAGTTCCAAAATTGCTTTGAAGGGTGGAGTAGGTGCTGTCATTGGTGCATAGCTTCCTAAGGGGAGTATTTCAAAGGTGCCCACAGCGATATTCAGCAATGATGAGGTAGCACTTTTTCTAGGATACGTTTGTGAATTATCTGACCTCATATATTACATTTATACACAATGTAGTGTTATTTAGCCATAAACAAAAATGAAATCCTATCATTTGTGATAATACAGTTGGAACAGGAGAACATTTTGTTAAGCGAATTAGACACAAGAAAAATATCATATGTTTTCACTCATAGGTTGGAGCTAAAGTAAAAATGGAACTCATGGAGATAGGGAGTAGAATGATTGTTACCAGAGGCTGGGAAAAGTATTGAGATGGAATGATAAAGTGATGATGCCAACAGGTGCTAAAATACAAGTATGTACAATAAGTAAGAGCTAGTTTTCAGTAATACAATAGGATGACGCTAGCAATACTTCATTGTTTATTTTAAAATAGAGTGTAATTGGAAAGTTTCTAATGCAATGAAATGATAAATGCTTGAGTTGATGGATATACCAATTACCCTGATTTGATTAATTCATACTGTATACTTATATCCAAATATCACATATACCCTATAAATATGTATAACTATTATGTAGCCATAAAAATTAAAAATAAAAATTTGAAATGTTAACTTCTCTGCAGGTTTACATGTGTGCATAAATGTTATGAGAAATGATTATTCTATTTTAAGAATTATAATTTTAGAATATACTACCAATTTGATATAAATCTCATGTTATTATGAGATTTATTGAACGGTCTCAAAAATTTATGGTTAAATATTTTGTCCATTTTAAAAAATGTGCATGGGTTATAATAATCTAATGAATTAAGTAATCTATTTAATTGAAACATTGGAAGTGAATCATCTAAAGTAATTTCTAAAATCTTTTTTTCAATCTGTAAAGTAAGAGTCATAGACTATACAGTTGCTATGATTAGAATGTTTGTGTCTGTCCAAAATTCATGTTGAAACTAAATTCAATGCAATCACATTAAGAAAGTTATTTTTTGTTTGTTTGTTTGAGATAGAGTCTCACTCTGTCACCCCAGGTAGAGTGCCAGGTCATCATCATTGACCACAGCAACCTCAAACTTTTGGGTTCAAGAAATATTCTTGCCTCAGCCTTCAAGTAGCCTGCACTGTAGGCACCTGGTTAGTTTTTCTATTTTTAGTAGAAATGTGGTCTTGCTCTTTCTCAGGCTAGTCTCAAACTTCTGAGTTCCAGCAATCCACCTGCCTGGCCCTCCCAGAGTACTATGGTTACAGTCGTGAGCCATGGCGCCCAGCCACATTAAGAACTAGTAAGAAGTGAAAACTTTAATAAGAGGTTTAGTCAAGGCTCAGCGCTAATGAATGGATTAGTGCCTTATAAAGGAGTTCAAATCAAGAAATCCAACTAGACACAGGTAGTACGTGCCCATCCCATGAAGAGGAACTAGAACAGCATGGAAACACTTTTCAAACAGATTGTCTAGGGGAAGTGTTAGTATTGGGAAGAGACAGGAAGGGAAGCACCACAAGTAAGCAAGGGAGAGTTCAAATCAGCTTGCCCAGCCAGGTGAAGCTCCTGAGTGTGGGGAAACAGGAAGAGAGAAATCTCCACAGCTTCACATTTCAAAACAGGCTTTTGCAACCTTGGCCACAGGAAAATTGCTCAACTCATGTGGTCCTCAAGCCTAACATAGGGAGCTGCCTCAGGATTACACAAAGGCACTATTCTACAGTGAGAACCCCATGTATGGAATCCCATAGGCATAGGAGCATAGAGCATCTCCAGCTGGATGCCATTATTCCGAGAGAACCAGACACTGTTTTATACTGTTCTACAGTGAGAACCCCACGTATGGAATCCCACAGGCATAGGCACCTAGAGCATCTC
>NW_003852525.1:3099637-3112191 GCF_000181295.1 Otolemur garnettii | reverse complement strand
TCATAGGCATCGGCGCCTAGAGCATCTCCAGCTGGATGCCATTCTGAGAGCCCAGACACTTAGGATGTCCGGATATGGCTGCTGCTCTGAGCAGGGAGAGGCAAGCCTGGGAGCACTCATGAAGCCAGTGGAGGGTCCTCCCACCTCACTGCGGGCTGCTGTTAGACAGAGACGTGAGTGGAGTGCACTATCCACATCTTCTTGCTCATGTTCCCTGCCTGGAAGGGGCGCCACCCTCTTGGTTGCAGGCCCAAGGCCCCGTGGTGAGAAGTTAATGCTGGGCTGCATGCTGCTCTTGGGCTGAATTCAGACTGGCACCAGGGCAGCTACTACCTGAGCAAGAAGACACAGGGAAACCAGGCCCTCATAGACAGACCTAGCATAATACCAACCAGCCTGCACCGGCTGCTGGGAAACTGAAACGTGAATGGGGAACACTCCCTATAGCTTTTTGCCCAGTGCTACTTGCCTGAGCAGGGCCCTGCCCCTCTGTTCACAGACCCATAGCTGGAGCTATTTTAAGAGTTCAAAGTTGTATGGCTCTGAGCCTGTGGCTCAAGCGGCTAAGGTGCGAGCCTCATACATCTGAGCTGACGGGTTCGAATCCAGCCTGGGCCTGCCAAACAATAATGACAGCTGCAACCAAAAAGTAGCTGGGCATTGTGGCAGGTGCCTGTAGTCCCAGCTACTTGGGAGGTGGAGGCAGGATAATTGCTTGAGCCCAGGAGCTAGAGGTTGCTGTGAGCTGAGATGCCACAGCCCTTTACCCAGGATGACAGCTTGAGGCTCTGTCTCAAAAAAAAAAGAGTTTAAAGTTGTGCTGTGTCCACCTACTCTCATGCCAAGTTGGAGGTAACATGTCTGTACCTGGCACCTGGCTAAGGAGGGTCTCAGTAGACCAAGCTCTCCTAAGCACACCTAAGACCTTAACCACTGCCCACCTACAACAAGCCACAGGATTTCAGACTAGCTTACCCAACACACTGCAGCTACCAGCAACGTCAACATGGGCCTTGTCATCCCAGTGGGTTGCTCCGCTCCTGCTCTATCCACTACACACACATTATCACCTGCCCAGAAGTCTGAGAACTCGCTCATATAACCGACTCACTCCTCCTGTGATTAGTTTATAAACAAGCTACCTGTGGGCCAAAGAATTGGCCCTCCAGGGTTCACTCACACAGGTGTCAATGTAAGCTACCCTGGGGCCCAAATGCAGATATACTGAGCCAAATATTTTACCATCGGGACATAAAGACTGGTGCAATTTCTGCCCAAGTGCCCATCCAAACTTTACTATAGACTCAACTAGTATCCATACCATATAGCACCAAGGAAATCACAGATACCACCTACCTTGTGTATTGCTGAAGGAATTCTATAAAGATCTCACTACTTTAGGTACCCCAAACCAAAGCCCAAGTGTCCCGTTCAACCAAATACACACATATATCTTCAGGAAAAATTCTCCACTTGAAAAGTAATTTCAAAAAATGAAACAAGGGACTATTACATCAGACGTGCAAATTTCGGCAGAAGGGCTCAGGAAACATAAAAAGCAAAGAAATATGGCACCATCACATCAAAGGACCACAACAACTGTCCAGCCACCAATCCCAATCATGAAGAATTCCTTGTAATAGCAAGTAAGAAATTACAAATATTGATTCTAAAGAAGCTCAAAGAGTTGCAAGAGAAATCTGAAAATCAATACAAAGAAATCAGAAAATCAATTCAGGAGAGGAATGAGAGATTTACCAAGAAAAACAAATATCTTTGTGACTTCATAGGCCAAAAGAGATGGCATTTTCAAAAGGCTGAAGGGAAATAAAAAAAGGAAAAAAAAAAACTGTAAGTCAAGAAATTTATATCCTGCCAGAATAAGCTTCATAAATGAAAGAAATATAAAGTTATGAAGTCTTTCCCAGACAAGCAAATATTAAGGGAATTTGTAACCATTAGACAAGTCCTATAGGAAATCCTTAAAGGGGTCTTAAACCCCTTGATAGGAATCAAAGGTTGACATTCACCATCACAGAAAGACACAAAATTATAGCAATCACATAAAGGGAAAGAGAAAGGAATCGAATAAAAACATCACAGAACTTCAACAAACCCAGAAGACAACAAAAAAAGAAAGAAAAAAGCAAATAACTTATAAATCAACTAGAAAACAACTAATAATATGATGGGAATCAAGCCTCCCATCAATATTATCCTTGAATATAAATGGTTTAAGTACTCCACTCAAAAGTTATAATTGGTGGAATAGATTAAAAAAGTCATCATCTAACTATATGTTGATACTAAGAAATTCCCCTGACCCATAACATTCACATATCCATTCATATATAGAATTAAAGTCAGGAGTGGAAAAAGATATTCCCAAGGAATGGAGATCAAAAGAAAACAAGAGTGCTGTACTTACACCAAATCAAACAGTCATTAAGTCAGAAAGAGTAGAAAAATAAAAAGAGGATTATCACACGATGATAAAGTCTTTAACTGAGCAAGAGGATACAATAATCCTAAATATGTGTGTACCAACATCAGAGCTTCCAGATTAAAAATATATACAGAATTATTATTAGAACTAAAGAAAGAGACATGTGGCAATGGAATAATAGTGGGAAACATGCATCCCATTTATAGCACTAGACAGATCATCAAAACAGAAAATCAACACAGAAAATTAGACTTTAGATCAAATGGACTTAACAGAACATTCTACTCAAATTAAGTCTCCTTAAGACTTAGCTTGTCAAGTATTCAAAAAAATCGTATCAAGTATCTTCTCAGACCACAGTGGAACAATGCTAAAAATCAATACAAAGAAAAACTTCAGAAACAGCAAACAGGTAGAAATTAATCAATGTATTCCTGAACAGACCTATGAATAGTAACATTCAATCAGCAAAATATATATATATATGTATGTATTTTTGTTCAATACATACATACATATGTATATATATCTCTGAACAAAAATAAACTCTAGACCAGATGTACCCACAGCTGAATTTTTCGAAACATATACCATTTCGAAACATTTTTCGAACTAATACCAATCCTTCTGAAACGGTTCCAAAAAATCAAGAAGGAGTTAATTCTCTAAAACTTATTCTTTTATGCCAGTATTTCTCTGATATCAATGCCAAACAAGGACAAAATTAAAAAAAAAAAAAACAACCATAGACCAATATCCCTTATAAACATAGATTCAACCATCCTCAGTAAAACACTAGCAAATCAATTCCAAGTGCAAATCAGAAAGATAATACATCATGATCGAGTGGGATTTAAACCAGAAATGCAAGGATTGTATTGCATGTTGTTTCAATGTCTACCAATCACTAAATGTGATAACTCATATAAGCAGAATGAAAGACAAAGCAGAATAAAAGACAAAAACATATAATCATATCAAGAGATGCAAAAAAAATTCTAAAATTCAGAATAACTTCATGATAAAATTACTCAGAAAACTAAGCATAGAAGGAACATACTCAAAACAACAGAGGCCTTATGTACAACCCTACACACACACCAACCTCGTACCGCATGGGAAAGGTGAAAGCATTCTCCCTAAGAACTGGAACAAGGCAAGGATGTCCATGTTCAACACTCTTATGGGACATAATCCTAGAAGCCCTCACCACAAAAATTAGGCAAGAAAAAAAAGAAAATGGCATTCAAAGTATCGCAAGAATGGAGGAAAAAGTATCCAATGTACACACCCCTATTATGAAACTAATTTATACCTTTTATATGAAAGCGATAACCTAATAACAACCTAAGGATACGGGGAAGGGGGAGGGAGGGGGGAATGGGCAGAGGGAGGAGGATTCGAGGGTTCACTTCGGTGGTTCATCTGACAAGGGTACAAGTGAATCTTTCTATGAGTAGAATATGAATGTTTTAACACAATAACTAAGAAAATTACGTGAAGGCTATGTTGACCAGTTTGATGGAAGTGTTTCGGATTGTTTGTAAAAACCCCACGCTGTACCCCAGAAGTGCATTCATGTACACAGTTACTATTCAATAAAAAAAAAGAAAAGAAAAAGAAAATGGCCTTCAAATTGGAGAAGAGGAACTCAGTTTGTCCCTGTTTGTTGATGACATACTCTTATTCCTGGAAAACCCTAAGACTCCGCTGAAGAACTATTAAATTTGATAAATGAATTCAGTAACGTTTCAAAATGCAAAATTGACGTATGGAAATCAGCAGCATTTCTATACATCAGTAACAGTCTAGCCAAGAACCAAATAAGGGGGGCAATCCCATTTACAATAAGTGCAAATAAATTCATTATTTAATTTAAAACCTAGGAATATATTAAATAAAGAACTAGAAAGATCTTTATAAGAAAAACTGCAAAACACTAATAAAGGAAATTATAGATGACGCTAACAAATTGAAAAATAATTTGATGCGTATGGTTTGGAATAGTATCTTTAAAATGACCACTCTGTCTAAATTAATTTACAAGTGTAATGTAATCTCTATCAAAGAAAACCAATATGGGCTCAGCGCCTGGGGCTCAAGTGGCTAAGGCACCAGCCACATATACCTAAGCTGGCGGGTTCAAATCCAGCCTAGGACCACCAAACAACAATGATGGCTGCAACCAAAAATTAGCCGGGAGTTGTTGCATGCATCTGTAGTCTCAGCTACTTGGGAGGCAGAGGCAGGAGAATTGCTTGATCCCAAGAGCTAGAGGTTGCTGTGAGCTGTGATGCCACAGCACTCTTCTCAGGGCGACAGCTTGAGGCTCTGTCTCAAAAAAAAAAAAAAAGAAGAAGAAGAAAAAAAGAAAAGTCAATTGGGGCAGCGCCTGTGGCTCAAAGGAGGAGGGGGCTGGCCCCATATGCCAGAGGTGGTGGGTTAAAACCAAGCCCCAGTCAAAAAACAAACAAAAAAAATCCTAGTCTGATTTGGGGGTGATTATGGTACGTTTAATTCAATGGAGAAATTAAGGGGAAAAATAAAGCCCAAATCCATAATCTGTATGGATTTTACAGAGCATAAGCTGAGGATTTTATGGTAAAAAAACCCACTAAGACAGGTAAGGCTGAACACTCTCAATACAAGGAAGAAGTGGAAAAAACTCAAGCAGGTTATCTGATTCCACAGAGGATACTTCCAGCTACGTTCTCCATTTACCAGCAGGAAAACAGGTGGGAAATTGCCAAGAGAGCTTCTGTAACATTTGCTTATTTAGACCCTTCTCCCCCACCCACCCGACTCCTACATCTGCTAGGAAAATTATGTATAGTCTTTGGTCTCCTCTTGCAGAGCCTTCTGAAAAGTGAGCATTTTGCATCTTATTGACTAAGAGTTCTGGAAAAATAAAGTTAAAAACAGACTAGTAGGATCTGGTAACCTTTTTGTTCTAGGAGTTTGACTTGGCTTGTGTGTCGTGGAGGTGGGATGGGTGCTGGGAGCAGAGATCAATGCAACTTGTGGGGAGCCCACGGTAGGCCTTTCGTGCGTTCTAATTTAGTCTTCTGCATGACACTCAAATTGAGTTGTTATTCTGTTTTTGAAAGTGAGAAAATTTGACGCTTAGAGATGTTAGGCGGCTTACTAAAGACTACGGAGCTGGGGAAGATAGACCTTACCACCAATCTAGGAGGAGTCTGACCTCTAAACTTCTCTTTCACACATACCTTCAAAAATGAGGAGGTTGCCCACGAACATAGGGATTGTGGCGGGAAAGACTGTTGGCAACAGAGTTTAAAATTTTCACACTAGCCAGTGTGAGGGTTATATAATTATTAATAGCTAGAGGCCATTTAATATTAAAATAATATAGCTATCCTATAATAAATAAGTCAATATAAATTAATTTAACATCTGTATCTGTATATTTGCATAATTTACATAAGTAATACATACAAAGGCTGCCAGAGAATACCCAGCCGTGCATTCTTCCACTCTTCATATTACACGGATGAATGTTTTCCAGACAGCCCTTGTATATAAGTCATATAGTTTATATCAGCAGGTATTGAGAATACCTGAAGATTAGCAGATAAAGGAAGAAATACCCAGAGGTAGTGGCACTGCACATTCACATTTTAGAATACACAGGTATTATGGAATGTTTAATTTATCAATAAGGCAAATCATCTTAATTAGTTTTGATTTTAGAAGTATTAAATATTCAGTAAAGAAAAATAGAAAATAAGGTTTAAAACAAACAGTACCAGCTTTTGGCTACGTTTCTTTTCAGTATTTTTTTCCTATGTGTTTGTGCATTTATAAAAGCTGCACATTGGCAGAGTAGCTAAAAACTCAGCCTCTAGAGTAGGGCGCCAGCCCCATATGCCGGAGGTGGCAGGTTCAAACCCAACCCTGGCCAAAACGCGCGCACACACACACACACACACACACAAAAAAACCAGAAAAACTCAGCCTTTTGTCTTCTCACAAAGTACCTATTCTTTCTATGCCTTTGTTTCTTCAATGATAAGTGCCACATAGATTACATTTAATAGATTAATTTAGATTAAATAAATTAATGCATGTAATGCACATTGTACTTAGTACATTTTCAATAAATGAAAGCTAGTCAATATTATTACCCTCACATGATGTGCAGTATAATGTATCTATATTTTAAATTATAGATATTATTATGCATTTGGATTTTCTATTATTTTATAATTTTTATTAAACTGATGTTCATGATTATAAAAAATGATAAAGATATATTCTTAAAGCTCACAATTTTCATAGTATTATTATTACAAGTAAAGTCAAAAATGTATTAATTATCTGAACTCACCTTTAAAATCTCTTTTGAGGTCATCAATGTTTGTGGTGGCAAAAATCAGGTACAATCTGTACAAGTAAGGATATGGTCACTTTGATGAAACCCAAACAGAAGGTCAAAGAAATTGAGACAGATGACCCACCGCTAAGCAGGCATTGTGCGAGCATTATTAAAAGGACAGGAAATAAATCACCACAGATATGTAAAATGAAAAAACCTTACCTCTTAAAATAACCATGACTTTCGTTTTTAATGGAAGTGCAGAGAATATATTAGAATGAAGGACAAATTAAAGAGAGACTTGTGGGATTTTACCTATTTTTTTCTTTGAACAAAGGAACAGGAATTATAGGATTATATCATGCAGCATAGAAATAGTTTAATCTTTCTCGTGATATAAGAAAAAACAGAATTTGCTGCCCATAATGCAGAAAAAATTAATCATTATATGCAGTTCAAAAGTATTTGGATATTTGATCTAGCTCAGTGGTGCTCACACCTGTCTGTCTGTACATTAGAATTGCCTGGGATTTTTGTAAAAGAAATGTTGTTAGGGTCCATCCTCTAGAGGTTCTGAATCATTCTGTGTGTGCAACGCACGGCATTGGTATCTTTTTCAAAGTTCTGCGGGTGGTTCTAATTTGCATACAGAATTGAGAAGTACAATGGTAGATTCATTTTCCAATCCATGAATAACATTTCTATTAACTTATTGCCTTATAATTTTTATCTCATCATAAATGTTAGGCTAAATATTTATTATAATATTTTATCTGTTTATTTATTTAATTTTAATTTTTTTGAGACAGCGTCTTGTTCTGTTGCCCTGGGTAGAGTTCCCTGGCATCACAGCTCACAGAAAACTCAAATTAAAAGCATATGAGTCAAAAGTAACACAGAAGCGAAGACATTTTTAAAGCCTCTGACAATAACAACCTGCAGGATAAATATTTTAGGAAAATGTTTCCAACAGTTAGTCTTTGATTACTACCGAGGAACTTTCAGAAAGAGACAGTAAAGGTCTTTGGTAATTGAGCTCTTGAACAAAGAAAGCTGATGAATTCCCCAGTGGGGACTGGGAAATACCTCCTTAGCTCCTGCTTAGGTCCTGTGAGTACATTAATAAGCCTTCTTCTTGGTTCTTATGAATATAAAACTCTCATGACTGGAGGGTTCTTCAGCGTTCCGGACTGCAGCTGGAGTTCTGCCTGAGGACCCAGCATGAGAGGCCGGCATCCTGGGTCTGCAGGGACAGCAGGGCCCGAGTGAACTCACACCACCTGTTTCCTTGTGACAAAAAGCTGCTGACCGACAGAATTGTTTCTTTCCGTTGTCCCGTATATATGCTTAATTTTCATGAATGCAGTTATGACATATGTGCTTTTTCTCAGTTTCCTGTTCTTTGCCTGTCCCTGGGTATCCCTTCTGAACGGCAGAGGGCTGCTTCCACCGGAGTCAGTTCCTCTAACGTGGCCAAGAAGACAAAGGCATTCCATCCTGTGAAGGGTAGAAGTTTGCCCACGTGTACTGTCACAGGCTGTAAAGCTAAAACTCAGTTTCACCACTTCCCCATGATTGCATGTTCAGGACTCGCCCGTGGCCCAATCCTGGCCTCTCTGTATCCACGTGATCCTGGAGGCACAGAGGCCATCACTGGAGGTGCAGGAACAAGACCATCGCAGACATCCAGATGGCCTAAATTTTGGCTGTAAACTTGTGTTTTTACTAGCTCCAAAACACAGCCCATATTCACAAATGTGGACAGGTATAGAAATTAATGGAAAATTATGATCTGCAACAAGGCCAGCCCCCCGCCCGCCATATGAGTGTTCTGCTATCAAAGCTCATGGCAGGCTCTTCAAAAGGAGATGGAATCTTTACAGACCTAGAAAGTTTACCAAAATGTACAGTACATCGTTGACAGCATACATTTGAGAGAAAATGCTCTTACACTGGAAAAAAGCCCTATCTTAATCCCTCTTTACTCTGCCCTCTAACACAAGATACAAACCTAACATTTCAGAATGATTTTTAGGGTGATAGCATAGAGTTTTAAGGAACTATTCCAGGAAAGATGAAAGGTGTGTGCGGGAGAGACTTCTCAAAGTTAGCGCAAAAAATACATAGATTATAGTGATGTATTAATACATAAGAGCCTGTCCTATGACTGCTATAGTTTAAATGTCGCTTTCTCAATAGAAATCCAGTTTGTGGCCTCCGCTCATTACATAAACAGGTTGGTGTTCATTCTACTGCTGACCAAGTAGCAGAAATCCCTGGAGCTAAGTTCTTTAGCTGGATGTCAATGGGAGATCACAGCTCAGGACATCTCCCCAACTGCCTGTGTTATCTCCCTCATTAGTAGCTGTTTAAGACAGAGCAGAGATTTGCAGTAAGAGAAATTGATAAGCAGGACTCGGTGCGAAAAAATGCCAACTGCTAATACACCGCAAGCTGATGTGTGTATTTTTCTTTTTTGCATCTAAAATTCTCAGTATATATATGAAGACACAGAACTACTGCTGAGAACACGTAGGGACACACACACATACCCCCACAGACACAAAGTGAGGTGACGATAACTAGAGAGAGGATTTAGTTTTTCCGTCCTTGTGTAAGGCAGGGCAATGATCTGTGATTGGTGTTGACACAGAGAACAGGCTCTGCTCTCGGGTGGGTTCAAGTTCAGTGGACTCTAATGAGCCCACCTTCCAGCACTTCCTCATTAGATTCCATTTTTTTCTCATTTTCTGAACTCTTTCCATTACCAACTCCAGGTTCAATTAATATTAATATATGCAGGACTCACTACTTTCAGAAACACTCAGCAAAATGCATCGTCTTCAGTGTTCTCAATAATACATTGCACAATGACCTGCCTTCACAAATAATTCATTGGCCAATGATTATAAAATGCCCCATTCTGAAACTAGCCACATCACCTTAAAATATCTTCCACAAAGATACCGCAAACAAGAAGCGGCGTTCCAGAAAGCTGCCGCCGTAAATGTCCATGAGACATACTTTCCGAGCCAATGCAAAAGGAAGCCTGAGCTAAATAAAGACTTTTTCACCAGCACGGAAAACAGTAAGTCGCAACAACTTCAATTATGGGAATGAAAACAACTAATGTGACTAGAACGCTATGGAATTTAAAAAGAGTTTACACACAAATTGCCTCCTACACGCTATCGTTATTTTAATCATTGTTTTGCCAGATCCCTACATCACAAGGTTCCCTAAGGTGTTTTCCTACAAGTCAGGATAAAGAGACAATGATTTGTGACAGCTGGTCAGATTACGAGCTCAGGAGATAATAGAAGATTTTGTTCAATTTTCAGGTTCATTGTCAGCAGGGGATGGGCTCCCTCACTCCATCTCTAAGTGACCCCTTTAAATCTGGTCAGCAGTGTCAGGGAAATCACTCTCAAAGGTATCTAAGCATAAATTAACCTGAAGAAGTTCATTGTTGACATTGCTAGCTAAATTAGAGGTTGTTTAAATGTTTTTCCAAGGTTTTGTAGACTTGTCAAAGTAGGGAAAAGTCTGGTATTTATTTATTTATTTTATTAAGTCATTTGTACATAGATCATAAATACATTTATGCCATTATGGGATTCAATGTGTTGATTATTTGTACAACTTGGTGTGCTTACATCCTACTAAACAACACAGCCTTCACCTCAATTACCCAATTACAAGATTAAGACATTTGTGTTCTACACCTGATAGATCCGACTTGTACCTGCAATGTGCTCCATAGGTGTGGTCCCCCTACCAACCCTCCCTTTGTCCACCTACCCCCGTCCCTTCCCCTTCCCTCCTTCATCCTAGGCTATAGTTGTGTTTCATTTTTCATATGCATGTGTGAGTGATTGTAAATTGGTTTCACAGTAGTACCAGTACATTGGATATTTTTTTCCATCTTGAGATATTTTACTAAGAAGAATATTTTCCAGCTCCATCCATGTAAACATAAAAGAGGTAAAGTCTTCATTTTTCATAATACTGCATAGTATTCCATGGTATACATACACCACAATTTATTAATCCATTCATGGGTTGATGGGCACTTGGGCTTCTTCCATGACTTGGAAATTATGAATTGAGCTGTAATGAACAATCTGGTACAAATATCTTTTTTGCCAAATGATTTTTGGTCCTTTGGATATACATCTAGAAGAGGAATTGCCGGATCACATGGCAGGTCTATATTTAGATCCCTGAGTGTTCTCCAAACTTCCTTCCAAAAGGAATGTACTAGCTTGCATTCCCACCAGCAGTGCAGAAGTGCTCCCTTTCCTCCACATCCACGCCAACATCTGTAGCTTGGGGATTTTGTGAAGTGGGCTACTCTTACTGGAGTTAGATGGTATCTCAGAGTAGTTTTTGTTTGCATTTCTCTGCTGATTAATGATGATAAGAATTTTTTTTTAGATGGGTTTGAATCCTAAGAACAAATTACAGATGAAAAATTAAAAGGTAGCTCTCAAGGAGTCCAATATTAAGTGAGGTCTATATCCATTTTGGTGAATGTGAGGGGTCACACAGGTGATCTAAGAGGTATACAAAATTCACAGCTCAGGAAGTCAAGTGCAATGATGATATCAACCAAGGAACTTCTTTGGGTTTGCTTTTAAGATTGAATTTGCAAACCCTTTGCTCAAAACCACCTAGAATGGTGGGTGGTTTACTGAATGTTTACTCACATTATTTTTTCCCATTTCATTATTTTGATTTTTTTGTAGGTAACATAAGAAGTTAGCATAACAGTGAAAGTCTTAATCTCACTAATTCAAAATCGACATACTTGATCTAGTAAAAATGTTCTGATCCCCATTGTTTGATAGTGTAAGTAAAGCAAACCTGGTCAAATATATCCTTATTCTTTCTGTTCTTTCACCTAAAATGAAATAATTTCTATCTCCTGAAGGGTTTGTATAGTTAACAATGACCAAAGGGATCATATTGAATTACTAGATTGATATTCCAAATTTTTTGACTATTGACCTGGTAGCCAAGGGAACAGAGCTGAAGACCTGTTCACTTGCTCACAAAATCGGATGGAACTTTATGGTTCTTGGTGCCAGTCAATGAAATACAGAACAAAACACACCAGACATGCTGACCAAATTTTAAAGACCCATGGGAAAAGCACGATAATATTTAGAATTTGGTCATATTTTTGGTCTTGTAGTGAGGACAGAGTAAGAATTCAGGACAGACTGGGAGGAGAGACAAGTTGGAGGCATCAGCTCAAGAACATTTGAGGTGAGAGCCATTGAGTTCCCTCAGGGGGATGGAGTTGAAGACAAAATAGAAAATCAAATATGAGCAGACTCAGACCTCACAGTGCTGGGTGCAAAGTACAGGGAGAAAAACACCAAGTGTTTGTTTTAATTGACTAGAAATATGTTACTGCACTGAAAGTCTTAATTATTTTTGAACAAGGACCCTGTCTTTTTATCTTGAACTCTTTCACACATATTAGGTGGCCTATCCTGAAATCCAGTTATATTTGGGTATATTATACCTATAATCAAAAAAGAGCAGGTCACATTAAAGATCATTAGTCCAGCATCAGCATTGCACAGGGGACAAATATTGTGCCAATCAGAGAACAGCTGTGCACTGTTCACTGTGTGTACAAGGCCACTGCTTCCACCCTTCAATAACTCCAACTATTCTCCATTTGTCAGAAAAAAGTTTATCCATGACAGACGAGGTGCAAGTCACTCAGGATACAGTGGTGAGCAGGATGGACAAGGCTCT
>NW_003852525.1:3077398-3098187 GCF_000181295.1 Otolemur garnettii | reverse complement strand
AAATGAAGAAGGACATCAAAGGCTTCAGCTTTTATCGAAGCTATTCTGGAGGAGCCTAAGCCCAGGTGGTACACAGTGTATTCAAGGGGCCAAGTGTTTTTAGATTCTGGGAGACTCAAAGCTGCATAGCTAAAGGTTTCTTTAGATTTTTCTATAGTTAACAAAAGAAAAAACATGAAAAAAGGCAAAAAGGAACTGCACACGGCAAATAATGTGTGGCATCACTTCCTTCTTTTATATTCTCACTCTTTTCTCTCCCTCACTCTTTCTCTTTATTAAATATATCAACCTGAAAATCTTGTACAATATATATAACAACACTACCATGGTCCAGGCATCTGCTGGGTGCTTGCAATGATAGTTAACCACATACACTGGTCATCTGTGTGGATGTATCAGTGTGTATGTGATTGCAGGATTCTTTGTCCGTACTGCCATATCTAAACACAAATGCACTCAGGGATTAATGGTGAGTGTTTCAAACATAGGAGACTTTCGTGAGAGAGCCCTACTCTTAATCTCTTTGTTTTTACCTCTTCCCTGAAGAATTCAAGAGATTGAATGCCTCAGTGGCCTTCCAAGTCATCCAAGGGGATGCTTTGCTTAAAGTTTGTTTTTTCTTAAATTAAATTAGCGCTGTGTACATTAATGCAGTCATGGGGTATGATATGCTGAAATATTTTCATCAAACTGGTTAACATAGCCTTCAGGGAATCTTCTTAGTTATTGTGTTAAGACATTTATATTCTACATTTAGTAAGTTTCACATGTACCCTTGTAAGATGCACCGTAGGTGTGATCTTACCAATTACCCTCCATCCATCCACCCTCTCCCCTCCCCTCCCTCTCCCCTTTCCCCTTATTCTTGGGCTATGATTGGGTTATAGCTTTCATTTGAAAGCTACAAATTAGTTTCATAGTAGGACTGAGTACACTGGACACTTTTTCTTCCATTCTCGAGATACGAGATACGTTGCTAAGAAGAATATGTTCCAGCTCCGTCCATGTAAACATGAAGGAGGTAAAGTCTCCATCTTTCTTTAGGGCTGCATAATATCCCATGGTGTATATGTATCACAGTTTATTGATCCATTCATGGGTTGATAAGTTTTGCTTTTTGCATAACATCTTACCTTTTCCCAGCCTTCCTTAATAGAATCCTTCCTGTGCACCCAATTACATAACACATAATGTCATTTTCCAGAGTATTGGGTCCCTATCCCTTGTGTCAACTTCTCTATCAGCCAGGAGGAAGAATCTATTCTCCAAGAACCAACAGCCAAAATATCTCAGTGGCGTCAAGTCCCGAAGTTTATTTCTAGCTCACACAGCATGTTTACTGGGTAGTCAAGAGGATCTGTTTTCTTCAGCAACCTAAAATATCAGGCTGACAGAGCTTGTATCTCAACAGGAGCTTTCATGTTCAAAGAGCAGAGAAAATACTTTAGGAAAAATCACACACTGGCTCTTAACACTCAGGCCTGGAAGAGACACCTGTTACCTGGCTTCATCTTCACTGGTCAGACAAAGTCCAATCTCCGTCGCAAAGTTCAAACATGTGGGGATGTAAAATCTCACTTCGGGGGGGCATCAAGTATATCTTTGAAAATTAGTAGTCTACCAAATTTGGTTCTGCACGTCCTGCCTTAGCACACACTTAACCTGTCTCTCCAGTTACTTGATCTCCGTATGGCTTTATACTAAGAGGTCCGGCTGCTCAATTTTAATAATCTGTCAATTCTCACCTTTGTGGTTTGCTAGACTGATGTGCTTTCTCGGTTCTCTTTGGTACATGGTCCCCAATTTTATTTTACTCTGTAACTTTGTCCTTTTGATCACACTTGCCAAAAAATCTCTGACTCATTCCTTCTTCCTTGTTTCCCAGAATATGTCAAGTATCAGAGGGAAAAAAAAAAACATGCTGTGTGTTTTCTTAATTTTGAGTTCATTTTCCTCATCTTGAGCACAAAGAAACACTAGACATTTTAGCATTGCATTTGCAGTTAGGTTGAGGCTGTGTGATGGGGATCTGGGGAAGGACGTATTTGGAGGCATGGTCTAAACCTTTTGCTCCCTTCCTGGGGTGACGCCAGATAGTATTGAAGAAGGCAACTTCATACCAGGGAGGACACCACTGAGGACACTGAGGCTACCCATGCATGCAAGGTGGAAGGTGAGGAAGGCCATCAAGTCTGCCCTGGACACAGCATGAGGAATGAATCTTTGCAGCATTCATTTGCCGAGATTTAGCTTCATTTTTTACTACAATCTGCACTATTCTAATTGTGACTAATAAAAAGGTAAAAGTGAATCAAGAGACAAATGTGGTTAGAATAGTAACACTCATGAAAATGAAGCAGCAACATTTTATTGGGCAAATTGAAATTAGTTGAGATTCTACAAATTTTAAACTTTTATGTGTAAAAATGATGATATATGAAGATAATGAGTGTGAAATATAAAGTTACACATATGTGTGGGTTTTAGGAGAACTCATATGTGAAGGAAATGAAATGTGGGAAGAGTCATTGCATTTATTTTTCCCTAGGGAAATTGATACAAGAAATTGATCTGGCCTGAAAGCAAGGTGGGTTCTTGGCTTTCTGCAGAAAACGGTTCAAGAGCAGGCTGACGGAGGAAAGTAAAGGGAAGTTTCCCGAGGCAACAAACAAAACAGATGGGGGCTGCCCCATGGCCAGGGCAGCAGCTGTATCTCAGAGCAACAGAGGAGCGTTTTGTGAATTTCAGGAATCTGACTTCATAATTTTTATTTAATTTTATGTTAAGCAGAAAGAAGACTGTTCATAAGATTTCTGGGAAAGGGGTGTGGAGTTCCTGTATCAAAGGGATCCTCCTCTTTTCAAATTATATAATTTCCAGGAGTTACCAAGGCATTCGCAATCTGTTAGGGCAATAGTGGGAGTTCCCTTTAGTGTGATGATACATTATACACAGGGCAGAGTGAACAGTGAGGCTGATCTGAGGTCATGTTTCATGGCCATCTTGGTTCTAGCAGGTTTTGACTGGCTTCTGTATCCTCTCCTGTTTTATTAGAAACCTTGGTTCGAGTCTTATATCTCCTTATCAAGCAAGGCTGTTGGTTCTCTATCTCAAGATGAAAAGAATCCAGCATTCTGAAAAATTTCAGCTTATACTAAGTACTTAATATGTATAGACTTAGCCTTACACACACACACACACACATATATATTTCCTGAGCCTAGTTGATCACTGATATCTCAGAATTATTCTCTCAGCCAATTATTCTGCATATCCTATCAAAAAACCATTCTGTATAGTTAATCTTAATACTAAATCCAGTTTCAAAGAATATGTGATAAAGTATCTCTCAAACAAATTACAGACAATTGCTGAGCTTGACTCAATTTAGATTGAGTTCAAAAAACGTCTCGGACTCACCCTGCACCGCAGTGTTCAGACTGAGCTCAGTCCCACGTGACTCTACCACCTCTAGTTGTCCTTTTCAGGTTTCTGCACAGGCTCATCTCCTTCATTCCAGCTCCACTGCCTGTAGGTCAGTATAATTACCACTTAGTTTCTTTCTTTCATTTACTCATATTCCTTTCTGCAAGCAACGATAGCAATTTTCAGTTTAAAAGATTTGTTCCTTCTCAATTCCTTCAAATTCTCAACTTCATTTTCCTCATTGTGCTAAAAATTCTTTGTGGGATCATGTATGACCCATTCCCAGGCAAATCCAAAACGTAAATCAACTAAAAATCAGAGTTTGGGAGCTGGAAAGAATTGGCCTTAGAAGTCATTTGGATCAACCTACCTCCCAACCATAACTCAGAATTTGAAGTCTACCCACTATCTGAAACATTTTGAGAATAGGAAATACTACCTGTTAAATAACCTACTCTATAATTGACAAAGTATGCTTATTTATAGAGAGCCGAAATGTTCCTACTTAATACTTTCATCAGATTATTCCAAAAATTTCTGTCTTTGGTAAGAAAAAAAAATAACCACACTCTGTTTTCAAACACATTTCAAAATGTTTTGAAGATAATTTTTCTCTCCCTTTTCCCCTGGTATTTTCTCCTACATAGTAAACAAGCATGCACACAGAGATGGATGGTTTTGTTTGTATTACTCCTTCTGAAAGGAATTAACATCATATCTACTGTCATTCAATTAATCAATGTCATTTCTAAATGATAGAGTAATGATGATTGTGATTTAATAATTACATAATAATTATAAACTGTTAAAGATTTTTAGATTTCAGTTATCATGCTATGGATTTTTATATTATTCCTGGTACATTAGAGATGAATTGTGCCCCACCCCCAAAATCCATAGGCTGAAGCTTTGACCCCAAATGTGACTGTATTTGGAGATGGGGGCATAAGGATGGGATGCAATCCAATGTAACTGGTGTACATATAGAAGAGCAGATGCCAGGACTGTGCATGCAAAGAGCCATGACAGTGTGAGGACAGAGGGAGACAGTGACAGAGAGCTCTCGGGGCAAACCAAGTAGGTTGGCACCTTGATCATGGACTTCAAGGCTCTAGAAAATCTAGAAATGAAATTCTGCTCTTGAAGCCACCCAGTATGTGGTATTTTGTTATGGCAACCCAACCAGGACAATATAGTTGTTATTACCTGGATTTCATAAATGGAAAAAATTGCTTTATGCTATACTCAGTAGTGTGTCTGTTGGGCAACAGAATAATCAGCAGTTTAAAGCTGTGTACATTGTTCAGCCTTTTTTTAATAGTTAATCTTTAATATTAAAGTAGAATGACTTAAATATTCTCTCTGTCATGAAAAAAATGAGAGGAATATATCAAGAAGTTTTTGATTAAAAATAGATGTTTCAGCAATGTTACAAGAAGCTGAAAAATTGCAACTTATAAAAATGAAAGGCTAGTTCATGGAGCTCAGTGTTGTTGTGTTTATAGTTATACTTCATTTAATATATAATTCTGTATATAATAGAATGGTTTGAGTACTACATCCATCTAGCAGGATATAAGGTAAGTGAAGGCAAATACAAAATGTTTGTCAGAAAAGGAGATGGCATGACAAAGATTTAGAAAAAGTGAGGAAAGCACTAATTTTGAGTTAGCATTAAGTATACAATATACCCACAAGAGGGGAAATACTGAAGATATTCAAATATTAGCTTCAAACGGTTAGATCCCAAAATGCAGACTACAGTGCGATTGCCTTTTAAAGTCTCAATGGTATTGAAATCTGCACCAGCCATGACCCAGCTATTTTCAATACATTTCACTTTCCCCATAGTTTATAAAGTTGAGTAACTAAGAGTTCACATCCAACAGGAAATCTATTTGTATTTGTCTCATGAATCTGTCATCTACCAACTCTGTGCAAATACAACCATGTAAAGATAACCCAAATATTCTGCAGTTCTGTTTCAATTTTTGTAGAAAGTAACATATTTTCATAGCTCATGAAAATACTGTGAGGATTAAATAAATTACTATATATGAAGGAGTTAGTGCCTGACAAATAAAGATTTCCTCTTAATATTGCTAAATGACCATCCCAGTATCAGTAAGAAACTCGTCATACTTTCAAAATCTCCCCAAGTTTACTAAAATCCTGATTTTTCTAAGCACCCCTTGCCCAGACTTTCTGCTTTTATGGATTTGCCTTCCCTTTTCTGATTGCCTTCTACTATCTCTATCCTTTTTGTTGCTTCACTTAACCCCAAAGAGGATAACATCACAATTCATTCAGCAGAATACCCACTCACAAAGGAGTCATTGTGTTGAAATAAAAAAGGAGGGAGGGAGAAAAACAACTTTAAGGTGAAATTTTGGAGAATCAAAGTGAAGCTATAGCACTGCAAAGTAGCAGGATAAAACCCAAACTAAAACGTTAGATGTATTATCCCAAATATCAATGTCCTGTACTTATTATGACAAACATATGTATACAATCTCCTGAGATCTCAACTTGCCTGGGCCATGTCACATCACTTGTTCTCATCCTGAACAGGAGGCTGCTGAAGTGGACTCACAGAGTAACTTCTCATACCTCCTCCAATTATGGCCTCCCACTACTAGGCTACTCTAGGCTATTCCACGTGATATGCCTTGAAAAGTAGGAATATGAAGTAAATACAGAAACTTGCCTTACTGTTATTTTAGTAACTGTATAACATTTCACTTAAGTAGACAGGGCTGGCCTCTCAGCCAGCATAGCCTCCCATAACTCAACATAAACCAGTTAGTCCCAAGTGATGTAGCAGGAGACACATGGGCAAGTTCAGATAAGATCAGTCAAACTGGCCTAGACAGGAGAAGAAAATAAAAGCCCATGTGAACTCAACACTAATAGCCAATCTTCCGAATGTGAACTCAAAACATGATAGGCTTTAAGCCTCTAGATCAGTGGTTCTCAGCCTTCCTGATGCCTCCTAATGCCGCAACCTTTTAGTACAGTTCCTCATGTTGTGGTGACCCCCAACCATAAAATTATTTTTGTTGCTACTTCATAACTGTAATTTTGCTACTGCTATGAATCATAATGTAAATATCTGACATGCAGGATGCATTTTCATTGTTGCAAGGGGGTCACGACCCACAGGTTGAGAACCACTGCTCTAGATTTTGGAGTGTCATATTAATAACACAGCAAAAGCTAACTGATAAACTAGCCTACAACACACAAATCTCTAATTAGTCATTATTCAAAATGCTCCAATTCTCCAATACCCTCCAATACAAGTAGGCTCTGGGATGCCCTGCATTTGTGTAAAAGCTTATTAAAGGCCTCCTTTAAAAAAAAAAAAAAAAGTCATCTGTTCCACATCTTTGCCCTTTAACAACACAAAGGATTCACAGAAATCCCGAAACTGTATTTCACCATTAATATGATAAGATTGTTAAGCGAGTTTCCTCTCTCCAGGAATCTCTACAAGTAGAATTTTTTGTTTTCTTAGAGAAAATTTCTATGGTCATATGTTTGTTATTATATTTTAAATTGCTAATAAGGAAAACTATTATTTCAAGATAAGCACTCGTAATCATAATTTTGTAGCTCCCATCTGCAGCCTAGGCAATCACCAGAAGGTTCGGTGGATAAAATTCACTATAATAAGAAATTTGAGCACATGGCCAGTACTGCTCAAGGGGTAGTATGAGTTGGTCCATATTTCTGGATTCAGTTTTATTTTCTGTATCTATTCTTTCAAGCTATACCACAGCCAACTCAACTTCAGATCTATTGACCTGTAAATATAATTATATATTTGATCATTAAATTATCGAAGCAAATTAACTTTTAATGAGGAAAGAGTGACATTACTTATTGTATGTTCAAAAAATGGAAATCTTTATAAAAATGCATGTTTTATTGCATCTTGAATTCTTGTTAAATGGGCATTTTGACCTAGATAATCCTTTGATTGCCAAGAAATGCTGAAATCGCTGCATGCTCTGACTCATTGTCTAAAATAAAATGAAAAAAATATATATACAATTAACTCCATATGGTTTTTTCCTTGACTCATTTGATACAGGCCAAATCCTCACACTTTTCCCAATTAAATATCTCAAAATGTATTACATTTAAAGAATTATAAAATTTACCTTACAAATTATATTTGAAAATATATAATCAAGAACACTGTTAATAACACTTGCTTGTTAATAAATAATTTATCCAGGAATTCACAGTTAGATCCGAGTTAATAACTGCATTTATGTGCATCAGCTCCAAATGAGCTACCAAAATTGATTAAAAGGTAGAGTATAGACTTCCACTTTCTTATTGGGCCTATAAGTAGCTTGAAAGTCATCGGTTCATCCTAACCAGAAAAAACTGATGAACCACCAACAAATCTTAGATGCATAAAAGAAGTAAAGCCACAGGGCAAGCCACTGTCTCCAGCATCGCACATAAAGGGGTTGGGGAAAGAGTGTCAAGACTTGCCAGAGCATAAAGTGATGGACAGCAGCCTGCAGGGGACCAAGACAGGGAGGAAAATGTGACCTGCCATTGTCATTTGCTGCAGGCTCAGTGTGGACAGAGTAGGAGACTTTAACATTCTGTGGAAACCCAGTCCTGGGGAAGGGGCCAAGCTTTCGTGATTTTACCTACAGGATTTCTACCAGATTCCCTCAATGCTTCTATATGGGCAGAAGAAAAGAAACTATCTTGAAATTTGTCAGAGCATTTTGTTCTTCTTAATAAAGTGTGCCTTCATGAAAAAAATTATTTCATTAGAGCCTAAACTATTAGTGATTTATCAAAACCTTATCAACCTGGGGAAAGGGGATCACCCAACACCAGCCCACCAGGCATCCTGTCCCACCTATGGAATGAAGGTAAGGAGAACTTTGAAGCACTTGGGAATTCCACAGCCAGGGGCATAGGTCACCAAAGACTGAAATCTGATTATTAGACTATGGAATGCTTCCCTTCACACACACCTTACACCACAACCCTAAACACCTGTGTACGAAAGGCCCTTTTACCCAATGCAGCAATGTCAAGCTTCCAACAAAAAATTAAAAGCTACACTAAAATGCACAATCAAAGCTTGAGGAGACAGGCCATGAGTAAGAACCAGATCAAGATACGGCAGGAATATTGCAGTTATCACAATGGAGATTCAGAAACAACTATGATTAATATGCTTAGAGTTGTAATGAAAAAAGTAGACGTCATGTAAGAATATGTGGACAATATAAGCAGAGAGATGAAGAATCTAAGGAAAAATAAGAACCATTGGAGATTAAAATTAGAAGAATAGTGTGATTGTGTTGAATAGGACTGTGGATGGGAGAATCCTTAAACCATTGTGTTTTGAGAGAACAGGCTAAAACAATATTTTGGCATGTTACATTTAAATAAAAGTGACATATTTTAATTAAACACGTTCATAAAAAGAATATTTGAACCTGAATATGGTTGGAAATGAAGGAAACAATCATAAAAAGAAAATTAAGTTGAAATGGCCCATTCAATAACATTGATGAGAAGGCCAGTCTCGGGGCTCACCCTTGTAATTCTAGCACTCTGGGAGGCTGAGGCTGGAGGATCCCTCGAGTTCAGGAGTTTGAGACTAGCCTCATCAAGAGCAAGACCACGTCTCTACTGAAAATAGAAAAATTAACCCAATGTCATGGTGGGTGCCAATAGTCCCTTAAGGTATGCTCCCACTTAATGGGCACAATGTTAGGGTGTACGGTACACCTCTTGGTGGCGGGACACAATTATAAGAGGGACTCTGCCTAAGAAATGCAAACATGGTAACCTAATGATTTATACCCTCAAATTACCTGATGCAATTAAAAAAAATTTACAAAGAGGTGGTCAAGATGTAGAGAAGATTACGTACATATTTTGTACAATTTTGTAATTAATATTTTTTAAATAAAGGCACATTTATACACAAAAAATAAAAGAGAAAAAAAATACCAGCAGTGCCACGGCAGAGAGTGGAAGAAGAGGTCGTAGGGTGGAAGAAATAGGAATGCTAGAAGGTACATAAAATTTAAGGCCAGGAACCTTACCAGCTGACTGATCCACTGCAGGGCTGGAGGACCCTCCATTTACTACAGAAATATGAAGGCTTCCAGAGGCACCACAACTGACTAGATTGAGAAACTCCATAGGGACTATTTTCTCCAGGTTAGAGCCAAGAGTGGGAAATTCTGTTTCAAATTGTATCACCTAAAAATAGAAGCCCGTGGAAGCATAAGTAATCCGGAATACCTACTGGATGAGAGGCTGGATCAGATGGCACGAAGGTCACTCGATACACACAGAGCTATGAAGATGATTAATAGAACACAGGAACCACATACGTGGCCAAGAATACGTTTTAATCTATACGATAAAAATAAATGGAGGTGGAATAGTCAAGAGCTTTTTAAACTGACCCTCAAAAATGTTAAAGACCCAGAGCCAATTTTTAGACTTGGAATTCATTGACTGAGTCCCCAGGAACCAGGGTCAACCCTGCAAGACCAAGGTAACCATAAAAGATAATGATTTTATTTCCTAGCATGACCTCTGATCCACTTATTCATAACTGTGCAGTGAAAAAGAGAGAGAGAGAATGCCCCAGTACGTGAAGGACTATTAGATACAAACACCTGAGTTGGAATTTATTTCCAGTGACCCAATGTGTCAGAAGAAGAGGTTTCTGTTTTACCGGGGGGTCAGGGAGAATTTGTTTGCCCTGGAGGTGACCCACTGGTGCATCTCTTGCCCAGGTCTTAATAGAATCCATCAAATCTAGAAGACACAGCCTGTCTCAGGGCATGGGATTAATATGCATTGGGGAGAGGGGTTGGGGCTGGGTCACTGCACTAACATAGGCACCTGGACCACAAAAATGTCAAAAGGAAGATGAGCAAAATATTCAACGGTTAGCAGAGCAGACAGGTAACCAGCATCAGTTGAAATATATTGGTGACTTGTAATGTGCTTCACTAATGTTCCTCCTCTAAGTTTTTTCTAGACATAGAGACCAATCAGAACGTCTGAGGATCCATTCAAAGGCGGAGTCAATTTGCCATAGGCAGCAAGTGGATCTCGCTCCCCCAGAGCTGAACGTCAGTAGGTGCTGTGATGTGATACCCCTCAGGGTCTGTGCCTTTCACTTTCCAAAAGTTGCCTTGACTGAAAGGAAATCCCTCACACGAGATTCTGTTCTCCTCACGGGCAGTCCTCATCCAATGTCTGGTTAATTCACAAGGGCTCTGCAGCGTAGGGCTGCAAAGGCCAGACGCCCTTGTCTAAAATAAGCACATGTCAGATTGAGAGCTTCCTACACAGCACTGCCGCTCACCCTCCTTCCAGTTCTGCCTCCCTCACTCCGTAATAGCTGCTGATCAGGAGAGGGTTTCCTAATAAACTACAGGCGTGCAAATCTCCACCACAGAGCCTGTTTCCCAGGAAACCCTATTTAAGACAGGGGTTATTTATTTTTACTTCCAGAATACTTAGAATATTTTTGGACACGCTGTCATTTGGCTGAAGAAACTCTGAATACCAAAGTTAAATGCATTACAAATCTTTTCTACAGTCACCCATTCAAACCGTATCTTTAAAAAACTAAATAATATTTTCCTTGACATAGAGTATAAACAACATTTCCAAAAGCCATCAGGGCACCAGCCTGTGAGTGTACATCACAGTTAAAATTCAATTTCAGATGCCTTTTTATATGTCCAAGGATTGACCCCTTTGTAAAAGGAGGTCTGATATATACTTCCAGGGGCAAGAATCCTTACCCCGAATGTCCTGATTCTAATAAAAATCATGGGGCAAGAAGAGATGGAGGATGGGATGAGACGTTGCTAGTTACAGCCAGGAGAAAAAAAAGGAAATACTCACAAACTGGAGGTAAATGTGGCAGACAGAGGAAGTTATATGCACAGGACGCGATGAAGGTTCTGAAAGACACAAAAATTAAGAAATGCAAACACATTTTGTTTACTGCATTTTCTCAAAATAATCGCCATGACATTCTACGCACTTTTGCGTTCTTGTAGACTGTGTTTGAAAACACTCTTTCCAATTCATTTTCTCCAAGTGCTAGAAGCTCACATTTGCAGATGTGAGCAGCTTCTGGGGGGCCAGAGCACCGTCCTCTGTGTGTTTGATGTCTGACTGTAGGGAACAGGCATCACCTGGGGCCAGGGCAGGAGGGGAGGGTGGAGGAGTCATAAGTTTCACCTGTGTAGTGACGGTGGCTGTGTGGGAGGACGCAGGTCCTGGTGCCAGGTGGTCTTTGGCAGTCCTGTCCCTGACCACCGTTCTGCAAGCTTCCCTTCCACTTCTGGGAGGGCTGCCGTTGTGCGCCCCTGAGCAGCAATAGTCCTTTCCTCTAGAGCAGTGTTTCCCAACCTCTTTTATATCTCACAGCACACTTGAACCTGTAGCTAAACTTCTGACCACTCTTCAATTATGATGATTAAAAAAAAAAAAAAACAGTGAAAAGGTAGATACTTACTGTGCTTTGAATGTCTTTTGAAAACAATGTAATTAATGATCTTCAAAATTTTTGATGCCCACCTCAGAGCCTCTCTTGGCACCCAGTTGAAAATCACTGCTCTACAGGAGCAGTTCCAACATGCCTACTTGTAGAGAAGAGAGTCGGCACCATTTGCTGTCCACTGCTTCAAGGCCGCTTCACCTTTGCTTTCTCTGGGACTCTCCACACTGTCGCCTGACGCTTGTTCTCTGGATCAGACTGGCAAACCCAGGTTTGATCACCACTGAGGATGTCAGAGCGGTGCTCAGACGCGCCTCTGTCCTATCTGAGCAGCGTTTCCTCACACCGCTTACCACAGCTTGGCTTTGCCTCCTCTGTTAGAGTGGGGGCTGCACCCCAAAGACACTTCCTGGGCAGCGCTTTGGACCCCACCACAGATCAAATCTGCAGTGTGGCCTAAATGTCCTGAACCGTATTATCAGTACTGATGTTTTCCTCAGTCCCCATGGTCACCAGAGGCCCACTCCTCTCCTCCTCAGTCCTCGTGGTCGCCAGAAGCCCACTCCTCTCCTCCTCAGTCTTCGCGGTCACCAGAGGCCCACTCCTCTCCTCCTCAGTCCCCATGGTCACCAGAGGCCCACTCCTCTCCTCCTCAGTCACCAGAGGCCCACTTCTCTCCTCCTCAGTCTTCGCGGTCACCAGAGGCCCACTCCTCTCCTCCTCAGTCCCCATGGTCGCCAGAGGCCCACTCCTCTCCTCCTCCTCCCTGAAATTCAGATTTTTCTGAAGTCTTGAAACCACTGAAAAACGTCACAGGGGAAGGTCCCTGAAAGCCAACTGCGAAAATTCCAGGCTTTGAGACTCGTTTAACCCACTTTTAAAATCATTGAAAATCATCCCTTGAAAATATTCTCTTCCCAGCTCCACAGCTGACAACTGAGCACCACACAGTGGGGAAAAAGATGAGGCCCCCCAACACCCCCCAAGAAGCCAGCCAACCAGTTGAAACTTGTACAGGTGAATCACAAAGGACGCCCTGTCCACTATATTTATTGGAAGTGAAATAATGGACTATAAACAGTCTGTCTCAAAACTTTCATAGTGACCACCTTCGTACTCCTCTTCCCTCTACAAAATAGAAAGATATCCATGGTAGACAATGTGGCATGAATGCATAATCTTCAACATAAGCTAAAGATCATTGAGGAGACAGAAAAAGACCAGGAGTATGTTCTTTAATGAATGCAACTTTCAGCTACAGAAATAATTTCAACCAGGCTACGGAGAAAAGTTGTAGTAAGATTACAAAGTCATCAGTAGCAATTTTTGAATAATCAAAGCTAAGCTAGAAAGTGGCAAAGGAGTTATATGAGCAAAAGATATCTCAATTTCTGGAAGGCAAAAAAAAAAAGTTTAAAAAAATTATAGAGCAATGAAACTGTAATTAGATGAAATTTTCAAAAGGATTAAATAGAGAAGTGTCTTTCATTATGTGCAAAGGGAAGCCATGATGGTGAGGTATTATTAGATTAACATCAATTCCTTTATTGATTCAGACATTAGAAGGCCAAATCAAGAGGAGCCATGCACAGATTATTTCAGAATTTCAGCAAGATGCTCACCAAGTCTCAGGGTAATCTTACGCACAAGATAAAATCCAGAACATAGTGATGGGGAAGTCTGAAACTCCACATATACAGAATACAGACAATACACTCATGTCAGCCTGAAGCAAAGTCCAGAGCACGATGACTCCGGCCACTGTGAAGATGTATGAAACATTCTTATACAACTGGTACAATGATACAGACAGCTCCTGATCACTTCTGAGGATGAGAAGACAAAAATCAGAAACCCCAAGATCTCACACATTATCAAGATGAGATAAACCTACCAAGAGGAAATTATGAACAGTAAACCATTCCAGGATAAGGAGAATATCAGCTTACTGCTGCCATTCACCTGAAACAGACCGAGGTTTTAGTTGACTAGAAATATTAACTAAACAAGTAGGAAGAACCATTCCTGAAGGTTGAATCACAGGTCTACGGCATTAACCGTCGGATTATCATACAAAACAACGCAATGATAATCCCAACAGTGGGTTCTGAAAGTCAATCTTGACTTCTAATGTCCAGTGGTAACTGTCATCTAGTAAAAGAGAAAAATCAACGTTAAATAGGAACTCAAAAAGTTTTTTATTATATTCTGAGTACTACGTGAATTATACCAGATTTTTTTTTCGTTTAATTTTCATAATCGTTCTTTGTTATAATAGTATTCTAGCTTTATAGCTGAACAAACTAAAACTTAAATTGTTTAATAAATTTGGCCAAGCCAAAAAAAACAACAATAATTGCAAGTGGAGGAAGTGAGATTAACCAAACTCTGTCAAACCCCAAAACTCTTCTTACTTGGGGTAACTCTTCTTACTAATACCTGAATGGCGAAACTCAAGCCCATGGAAGGTGTGGCTTCTGACACCTGTACTACTTATTTTTATTGTTGTTGTTAGGGATCCGTTGAGGGCACATAGAACCAGGTACATTGATTGCATTCGCTTGGCACTCTTCTCAATCGTTATCATGACTATGCAAAGAGTCATAATTATCTTGGGTAAGTTATCGAGGCATTTTTCCTTCCTTCTGCTGTTCTTTTCTCGCACGCAGACTATCTCTATGCCTGTCTCCCTCTCTTTCTTTTCACAAATGTAAATAAATGCTAAAAGTTTATTTGTAGCAAATGAAAACACAGCAGGCGTGCCTATGTCTCTAGAAGTTTCAGTTCCCTGAGACTCATGTTCAGCAGTGAATGCCTGCCTTCATTTTCTCATTTTTATGTAAGATTATTATATATTTTTTCAGTACCAAACACACTGAAAAGCTCTGATAGACTGCCATGGATTCCTCCACATTATTTTATTGCAATATTTTTGTACCAAGTGACATCTTGAGGGTGCTTTGTACACCTTTGTTTTTTTGTGCACACATATGAAAAATATCCTAAAATTATTTTAGCATTGCAGTTTTTGAGTTTTATCAGGAATTTGTGCTATAGTTCAAAACCGAAAAGTGACAGTAGTTCTGAGAATTCTACAAGATCAAATACCCAGTCTCCAAGGTGCTGAGATCTTCAGGCTGACGAAAGACAACTGAGAATTATTTAAGTAGCTAGCCAGTAATGACAGTTAAGTGGATAGATTTTGACTCTATTGGCTGAAGAGACAATGTAATATCTATAACAGAAGACATTAGATTTTGACAAGAAGTCTCTTAGGCTCCTAAAACTACCGTCTTATGAGCCTGGAGATTCATATGATTGCATTTATATTTAACCTCATTCCATAATACAGTCCTGCAACTTTACAATTGTTCATTTAAGGCTTGTAACACAAAGGCCACCACTTCTTCAATTTGGACTTACTTTCCAGCATCTGGGAGCCTAAATGGCAATGTTCTACCATAATATTTGCTGTTTTTTCCTTTGTCCTTTTTTTTTTTTTTTTTGCAGTTTTTGGCCATGGCTGGGTTTGAACCCGCCACCTCTGGCATATGGAGTCAGCACCCTACTCCTTTGGGCCACAGGTACCACCCTTTCCCTTGGTCCTTAACTAAATATTCTTCCATGTAAACTCTAATTCATTATAATAGCAGCATCTGTTGCTTGGTTGACATAAAAGCAAGAGTTTTCAAAATTTGTTTATTGAAATCCTGCTACTTAGACTAATTTAAGAAATGTTTATTTTGTTCAATAATATTCAGAGAAACTTATTTTGTTTTTGGTATTATGGAGAATCTGATTAACAATTAAACTAATGCTTATTAAGTTAGTACTAAAACATTCAAATATTATATTACTGTGTGTCCCGTTTCCAGGCCTTGAGAGTACAGTTTAGTGTGTTAAGAAGCAATGCCTTATTATGTTATTACATTTTCCTAAACTAAGTTACCCAAGGGATAGTAGCTTCATAAGCCAGAAATAAATTCAACTATCAAAGTCCTAATCCTCAAGGGATTCACATTTGGAATGGAAAGTATGTTTTATTCACTGAGGAAAAGAATTTCTAAGTATCTAAGTACAGCAAGAAAACAGAATAACTTTCCAGAATTTGAGCGTGTTCTGTGCTTTGAATGTTGTGGCCTATGATGTTTTATTTATTAATGGTTTATGTTTACAAATCAAAGTAAGATAACTCTAATATGTTAAATATAGATGCAAATATTATTTCTTCCATTTATGAATAGATGAAGGTAGAGAAGCATACCAAGCAATCATGTTTTCTTTTAAGAGATAAGGACAGGAGTTATGAAAATGATTTCCTTGTTGAAAATTGATTCTGATTGTTCAATCTTTAAATATTTATTATATTCTGGTGCAAATTGCTTTACTTAATATAAAGAGGCTTGTTGACTTGTTACAGCCTGTGTTGCTACATTTCCCAGTTAACTATGGCACCTGTAAATATTAATGATGTAGACAATTCTTGCTAGCATTTGTTAATTTATTTGTAAAAAGGGTATTTTAGGCTTTATGTAAATCATAAATTACAAATCTGACAATTAAGTTCACAAACATCCTAGAAAAAGTGCGACATACCTCATTGCTGAATATCACTACCATTGCCTTTGAAGTCCTTCCCTTGGGAAGTTGTGCACCAATGGAAAGGCTTAGTCCACTCTTCAAAGCTACTTTGGATCTCTTTTTCTGGAATGACATCAGAATTATAATCATATAGCATACAAAAATGTGCAATAACAATAATGATTGCCACTCAGCAAGACATCTCCACAAGTCCACATCAATACAGCTGTGAGACACTGATATACCAAGGTTATGAAAACTTACCTACTTGTTTGTACAGTGCTGCCAACCATGGTGGCAAGTTCATGAACTTAACTGTTAGACTATATATGTTTGAGTTTTCTCTTTTATGAATGATACCTAAATGCAAGAGGTTTTACAAGGCTAGAAAACTATAATTTCCTGCTATTTGAAAAGAAAAACAAATTTAAAAAATAATTTTAATGAATAAATTCTCAAAACAATCAATAGCTATAACAAGAATCTAAACTCAATTTGGGGTAGGATGCCTTTTTGTTTTCTTTGCAGTTTTGGCCAGGGAAGGGCTTGATCCCACCACCCCCGGTATATGGGGCTGGCGCCCTACTTCTTGAGCCACAGGCACTGCCCAGATGCCATTTATTTTTCTAGGGCATCAGTGGTCTCTCAGACACAAGCTTGATCAAACCAAACAAAGGAATACAATGCATTCCTTCCCTCTTTCTTGTTTAAGCCATTTTTACTGCAGAGGTTGCTAGGCTCCAAGGACTGGTGCCCCATGCCAGGGGTCTTTGTTTAAACATCAGGTTTTGTTGTGGGTCTGTTGTGACAAAAGATCTTTCTTTCCAGGTGATGGTGTTGGCACCAGACATGAGCTGCCTTCATCAGTCACAAATCAAAATGCAACCAATTGGACAGCACAGTCACTGAAGTGAGACTTCCTGAAGGGAAGAAAATTGGCACATGATGTGCCAGACAGGTTGCCAAGTCCTTGTTTTATTTTTATGTATCATTTAATGCTATTTCATTATACTATGCGACTGGTCACCTAGAGATTACTTTTCCTTTCAGCATGTTCTACCTCAAAGCAAATCTAAGATTATCATTCCCCACACACTGTGGAGTCTGAGTATATTAACACAACAGCAAATAAATAAAAATAGAAAATAAAGTTAATAGTTATCTCAGATGCCATTCATTCATTTCTGCATTTATTCATGTGTTATTAATTACATGCCTATTGCATGCTAGGTATAGAAAGATGCTAAGAAACTTATTTTATTGTTCTTAAACCTCAGATTCAGTATAATAACAGTAATTTAATTCTACTGGATTTTTAACAGCTTTATTTTTGTACAAAAAAAAAAAAACAACAATAACTAATAGAGAGTGTTTGATTAATCTACCTTGAAGAAATAACTTGTGCTGGCACACTCTGCATGTTTCCAGAATGTTAGCACAGATAAACTGCTTGTAGTATATATTGTAAAAGAATAAAAATGAAGGAAACATTTCATAAAATTAGAACAATTCATCTTTTTCATAGTAATGGTCTATTCAGTTCATTTCAAACTTCAGAAGGATCGACTACATTGCTTAATGTAATTGAAATTTTCACCAAGTGTAAATAAACCATCACTGTCCATCTCAAACTATAAAATAAAATTAGTCTTCTAAATAACTTCAACCATGTCTGTGTTCATCTATTTTCTTTTGTTTGTTTTGCTGCTATGGTGATTTTGTGTCATATGTCATGCTAATTTGCTCTTGCGCTTAAAAGAATCCAAAATAATTTAAACTGGTGAGAAAACACACAATTTGCTAGTTAGCATCCTATCAAGTATCATAGCATGTCAAGGAAATTCATAGAGAAGTAGCATATAGCCTTTATTTATTATCAGTGTAAAAAGAGCATAATTGGTATTTATCCCCTGCAAGAAAATCCTTTATGAAGATGTCTGGGTCTATCAGAAGAGCCTGGTTCCTGTTCCACTAACACGTGCTATGACCTAGGCTTGGGCAATATTGCTCAAGTGGAAGCTATAGTCTTTCACCTGTTTACTTCAAGAAAAATAAACGTCATAAAAAACAGGAGAGAAGGGGGAAATCAAAACTTAAAGTGCTTCAACACAAAAATTCACCTCATTTTCATCAATTTTCTTCATAATGTCATCCTAAATCTAACAGTGAGCTTTCTTTTTTAATTTTTCAATGATTTCCATTGTTACCTTCAAGGTGAGGTCCATCTGCCAATCACACATCTCTGCACAAACCTTCAGGGCTAAATCATTTTGTTCACACCTCTGAGCACAGAACAGTGTAAATCTCTTCCATCTCACTTCACAAGGGCTTTTTCTTCCTCCTCTTCCCTCCGCCTCGCATGGTAGTGTATGACAGCCAATGTCAAGGGCAAAAGGAAAAGTAGAGGATATGAAATAATGGGCTCTAATTCAGAACAGTCAGTTAACTGCCTCAGTTGAATGGAGACCAGTGGTGTGAAGACATCATTTCACATGTTATTTTTTATATTTTACAGTTGTCTTAAAAATGAAGAAACTTTGATTGTAGGTGAATACCGGGAGTGAAATCAACCTGCATTATTTTAATTTATTCTGTTTCCTAATCATTTGTCATGGTGGCCTCAAGTTACCTGCTTTGTACCACAGGATTTGATCCTTCAGAAATTTGTGACTAGCAGAATTTTTTTGAGACATGGTTTAGTATCATAATGTTTGAGATTGGCATTCAAGCATTTCTTGTGGCCTGAGGTCATGGCTCACGCCTATAATTCTATCATTCTGGAAGTGTGAAGGTCAGTGTATTTCTTGATTTTAAGAGTTCAAAACCAGCCTGAGCAAGAGCAAGATCCCATCTATACTTAAAAAAATAATTGGGCATGGTGGCAGGCACCTCTAGACCAAGTTACTCAGAAAACTGAGGCAAGAGGATGGCCTGCACCCAAGACTTTGAGGTTGCTGTGAGCTGTGATGCCACAGCACTCTACCTAGGGTGACTTGAGGCTCTGTCTCAAAACAAAAATAAAATAAAATTAAAAAATAAATAAAACTCTAACACAATCTAACTGCCAGTATTTTGGTATGTATTTTTGCTTCTATGTTTACAAATGTGCCTGTACTTTAAAAAAATTTTTTTATCTTATGTGGTAAAGATCTAAAATGATCTCCTGTCAATCTTGACTGCTAATTTATACAGCTGTGTAATCCTTCCCTTTGATGGTGACATGGACTTTATCACTTGCTGTTAATCAAATATTGCAGAAGTGATTGGATGCAATTTTCAATACACATTCCAAAAACATTGTTCTTTCCATCTTCATGTGTCTGTGGTCAGGACATCTTGCTCTAGGACATGTGAGTCACAGAACCTGGTGGTTTGGGCACTGATCCTGTCCAGGACAGATTTGCCCCTAAGAGCTAATCACCTCCCAAGGGACCTGCTTCTATATATCTTTACATTGGAGATTAGGCTTCAGCATATGAATTTGGGGGGAACAAAAGCATTCAGGCCATAGCTACTGTCTATTTCTTGATTGTCTGATAGAGGACTATGAATATTCTAAACCATCTGTAAATTGTGTTTTCCAGCTGGAAAAATTTTAAATTTCTTATATTTATTCAGTATAGGAATAAAATAAAATATATTTTTAAAATATAGATCAGCATAAAAGGAAATCTGAAAGTATACTGAGAAATGTTTATTGCAAGCATTTTAATCCATAATAACTAAAATTATCAAGTGAAAACATAATGGTGATTGTATTTATTCACTAAATATTTATAATAAAAACATATTGCATATATACTGTCTTCTAAATCCATAATTTTTCCTCTTTGTAGATTACCTTGCGTTCCCATGACAACTTACGCCTAGTTTATCTTCAAAGTTAACCCACGATCGTTTGTATTTTTCTGCTCATTTTCTCAGTTATAAATTCAGTGAAGGCATGAATCTGGTCATTGTCATGATGTATAATACTTAAAAAGCACTCTCCAATCTTGTATATCTGTAAAAAAAAAAAAACATAAAGATGCATAAAAGTCAAGCTTGACATTTCTCAGTATCAACATCTGATCTCACTTCAGCTAAATATACAAGAGATTTTAAAATTCTTTGTCAGACTTGAATTTTCAAATATGTCTAAAAGGAAATAACAGAATGTTTCAGATAGAAAAATGAAAACAGGCTTGGCACCTGTGGCTCAAGTGGCTAAGACACCAGCCACATACACCTAAGGTGGTGGGTTCGAATCCAGCCC
>NW_003852525.1:3053866-3077340 GCF_000181295.1 Otolemur garnettii | reverse complement strand
GCTACTTGGGAGACTGAGGCAAGAGACTTGCTTGAACCAGGAGCTGGAGGTTACTGTGAGTGCCACAGCACTCTACCCAGGGGGACAGCTTGAGGCTCTGTCTCAAAAAAAAAAAATAAAATAAAAATGAAAACAGCAACTATAACTGAGGGAGCAAAAGATACTGAAGTGGTTCTCATCTGAGCTGAAGCAGATATTAAAATAAACAAACAGACACAGCTGTACATACGGTGGTTAATATGATTCATCGGTAAGTAAACTTAGCATTATGAAATGACTTTATCAGATTTTAGTACAGCAGGAAAAGCTGGTTTGCCGTTTCTTGTCATGATGATCAAACCACAGAGGTAAATGTGTTCAATACCTGTTCTGTTATTTCATGGCTGTTTGGAGGCCAATGACCAAGAAAAACTTTTTCATAAAGGTCTACATTTGGATTGCAAATCATAAATAATTGTATTAATTAGCATGCAGATTGTATTAAAATACAAAGCTTCTCAGCCTAGAAGTGGATTTGGTAACAGTGAGTACAGAATTAGCATAAGGCTAAGACCTTCCTCATTGATAACCCATAGTTCTTATAGTATAGCTGCTCATAGCAAAAGATCAAAAAGTGAGTGGATTTCAACAGTAAGGAAAGAAGTGCCTAATTTTAAAATGGCATTTAATCTCATGTAATTTTTATTTATTTTGAGACATAGTCTCAATCTGTTGCTCTTGTTAGAGTGGCGTGGCATCATAGCTCACAGTAACCTGCAGTGCTTGAGCTCAAGCAAGCCTCTTGTCTCAGTTTTTCTATTTTTAGTACAGATGGGGTCTTGCTTCTGCTCAGGCTTGTCTCAAACTCATGAGTTCAAGCAATCCACCTACCTCAGCCTCCCAGAGTGCTAGGATTACAGACGTGAACCCACCGCGTCCAGCTTGTTATCCAATTTTTAGAGGATAATTTTAGAAAAACAAAACAGAAAAATCTATGCTTTGATTAAAGTTTGTATTCATGAAAATGTATATATAACTTAGTGTCTCTTATGCCACAAGAGACACTAATAATCAACTTTCCTATCCTTTAATTAAAACCTCAAACCATTTTTCTACCCAGGAATAAAACATAAATATTTTGTGTTTAGTGCACTCTGCTTAACTTGATTTATTATCTTCCCCTTTGAGATGTACCTCTTCAACTCATGCTCCCACAAATTCTTCTTAAAATGTCTCAACATAAACCGATTTGTTTACAAACTCCTTCCCTGAGAGTTCCTGGGACTCTCCTCCATCAAAACATAAGAACTGTCAGAATTGGCCCACTTATTCTTTCCGAGTAAAGTTATTTTGTTACATTGTTCAAACTCAGTAATAAACATTATCACGAGCAAACGTAATTTATGATGCCAGTGTCATATGAACAAAAATGATTCCTGCTGTCCTGGACATCTGATAATGTTCCTTGAGCTACTTACCAATAAGTCATAATAAGCTGCTGCACTCCCTGTCAGAGTTTATCTATTTTTAACGTAATAATTAGCCTAATATTTATTGACTTCATACAACGTGCCAGCACTTTATTAGATGCCTTCAAAACTTATCTCCTTCACTGTTTACATCTGGAGGAACCGCAGTCTCCATTTAGTGGATGACAGAACGGAGTGTCTGAAGGTTAATTGCCTTGTTGAAGGTCACGCGGGGAGTGAGGGATGAAACTTCGATGCAGTCCATTTCTTTTCTGATCTGCTGATACCAAGGCCAGCATTCTTTATGTCCTCTCCTCTGGCTTACGTTTTAATGCAGAAAAGTGAGATAACTGATAAAATGTAAACACGACCCAGAAGGAACACATTTAAAAGGGAATAAACCCTCCTACCTCCCTCTCATAAACATCGTCGGCTTTCAGATGGCGTCGACACGTTGAGCACATACATGATGGTATGCTCTTTTACTTTTTGGAAATTCAACCCAGATGATATACGAGTCCTTTCCCTGTTCCAAAAGCTACTGTACAAACATATTCAAAGCCAGAACACTCTTCCAAGTGCTTGAGACCATACTGAGACCTCACTTAATGGTCTGATGGTCCCATCCAAGGCAGAGTGCACCTGTGTCATCAAAACGCTCCTTTGTTATTAAAATGCTCTTGAAATTAAGTAAAGTATGACAAGGAGTTAAAGCTAGGGACAATCACGTGCATTGAAATACACTTCCTTCGGGTGGCACCTATGTCTCCAAGAATTCTCCAAGAACAAGTCTCCAAGAATAATTCTTTATTCTTCACGAACATTCAAGTTTTCCTCTTAAGGCCTTCGAGGAATTGGCAGAGGCCTACCCATGTTATCAAGGATAATTTGCTCAACTTAAACTGATTATAACTGGTCATCATATTTATGATATAACAACTCACAGCAAATTCTAACCTAGTATTTGAAATAACTGGGGATAAGCCTAACCAAGTTGGACACAAAATAAACCATCATGATTTATAAAATGACCTCACAAATATTTGACTTTTTTATTTTCTATTCTTATTTTGAATTGAAAAAAAAATAGTTTAAAGATACTATCTAGGATCCAAGAAGCCATGGAACTAATATATAAAATTTTCCACTTAAAAATGTAACTGGAGATTATTGGAATCTAACGGAGCTAGTTGCGACAGTTATTAATACATTACCGAAAATTTGTTCCAAATGGTGTAAAGTCAACACTAGGTAAGACATGGATAGGCACCCACTGCTGAAAAGAATTCTCTTCTATCCGTTTACATGTCCACGAGAGCACAAGAAAAGACGTGTACACTTCACCACGGTATGCTCAGAGCAGCAGTGCCGTACACCTGTCGTGATGGCACAAGGACAGTAAATGCTTCCTACCCTTCTTCCTAAGTCTTTTACCAGCTTGAGGATTTCATGGTTCATCTCTTTCTCTTCCGAGCTTGTTCTGCTATAAAATTGGTATAGGTACATTCCAATCTTTCCTGGAAAGTGGTGTGTTGGAGATTTTTACTTTGATCCCTTAGATTCTTGCAAGATACCTTCTCTTTCAGAAAGGTAAGCCAACCAGAACTAAGCAATAAAAGCCTCAACTGCTTCTCACGTGGCAGGTGACAGCCCACCTCCCTCTTTGCTTACATTTCATTTACATTTGTCTTTTATTCACCTCTCTTTTATCCACCCTTTTCCACCTCCTAGTCAGGATAAGAATTAACATACTGTATATAGAGACATTAGGTGGTCAGTTTAGTAAGAGTCAAACTCATGATTCAAACTATGTTGAAATCTCTGCAAAGATTTTAGATTTGCAGCATGCCAGATGATGAAAAATTAAACAGACAGCTCAAAGCTATGAATAATATTTCTATTTCCACTCTATTTTTTACAGTGCTTTCCTATTTACTGTCATTGACAAAAGCCATTTGGGAAGAACTTTCCAAACTCTCAAAAGATTTTCAGCGTGACGAGGGAACATCAAGTCTCTGGCACCCCATTAAACTCCTTATTCTATCGAAATTCACTGAGGTTGTTTATAAACATTCAGGCAACGTTCAACGCTCAGTAGCTTCTCCTATAAGGCCAGTATAGGCTGCCGTGTTGAGAATTTTTCAACAGTGGTAAGTGTGCAAAATAATCCTTTGAAAAATATCACAGAATATAAGTCCTGAGGTCACTAGGTCCTGCTTATTTGCACGTGATAAATTTTCCTAATAAAGAATTCTCTTATCTGCTCTTTGTCAACTTACGATTTTTTGAGATTAGTCTTTCTCACTGATCCACGATTTCATGGCAAATAGACAAATAACGTGACAATACTCTTCCATTTTGACATTATCATTAATGTTCTTACTTTCTGAGCATTTCTTTGTCAGGATATTTCCCTGGGGCAAGATATCTTTGTGAATGCCTTTTATTATAATCTCAAAAGCCATTTGTGAACAATAAACTCACTCTGTCTTTGGTTTTGTGCTATGACATACTCTCTAAAATTATATGTAACCCTTTATTTTGTTTAATTTTTTGTCTTTGCTCCATGTTCAGAAGATCTGTTCCCTTTTCCTGTGGTAACAGCTTTTTGTTAAGTTTCCACGATTGAAAGTGGAATTATGATTTAATGTGCTCTTAGTATATCGTAGTATCCTTTTATTACAAATCATCTGTATTCTTTTATATGTTAATTCCACATTTTTCTTTGTTAAACATTATAAAGGCCTTAATTCCCTTAACTTTCTCTAATGGGGGTAAAATATCATTTCCCATAATATTTGAAAGTAAAGTTCTACTATGTTGAAATGAAGTAATTCCTGATAAAAGTCTCATTGTAAGACTTGCCATCCGATTTTCATAATCATAAATGAGGTTTTTGTTATGTTTACATTTAATATAAGTTTAATAGGGTGGTCTGTTTCTATTGAATTCTATGTTTTGTAATTCATAAACTCCCAGAGTGAAATTTAATAACCCATTGGGTATAGTAGATTTAGCTGAATTTATTACCCCCAAATACCTGATTTTATAAACACTTTACATTTCAGTTTAAATACAGGATCTTTGGAGGTTGCTTGGGTTTCCCAGGCTATTGTCTCAACTAAGTAAGAGTAAGAACCACCTGTATCTATTTCTGTGCCATTCATTCATTAAGCAACTATTATGGGCTGATCTTTAGTCTGCATTTGGGAGACAAGTAGTAAGCCAGCCAAGCCTCCTGTGTAACAGGAGCTTAAATACCACGCACTTCCCTAGTCTACTGTCTCAAATGAGGCATTCTCTCTTTTCAACGACATTTCTTTAAATACATGGATATAAGAAATAGATCCTCAGTTAATCTTGCTCTTTTTGTCCCACAGGAATGGAGTAGTAGTGGCCAAAGACGATTGTGTAGTTTAAAATGACCTTGAGAGTAATTCGGAGTCCTTCCCATCCTTCCTGAGATTCCTGGACTGTGCCACTCACAGGGATTATCTGAATGTCTGAAAGAGCGCCACGGAATGGGAAAACTCAGAATAAGGAGGGCATTTTCACGGGCTACAACTTGGGCCACATGAGCCTAAGATCACGGCAAAATCTTGCACAACAGCAGTGATGCAGCTGAGGTGAAACCAATGCCCAGCATCCCATACAGGACAGTCTGCAGCTGAGAGGTGGCCAGTGGGAGGGACTGAATACAAACCACGTCCCACGTTACTAAATGCCACCTTAATATGTGAATCCTGTTTGGCCACTGGTGTTTCCCTTGAGAGAAAGAAAGAGAGAAGAAAGATTCCTGAACAAGAAAGTAATGAAATTGGAAGACATCCCACTTAAATCACCAAGAGATAAGTTTCCAGCCATGACTCAATATTGGGTAACTAGAACTAAGCTCATTTGAATGGTAGGATGCTAACATCGTACATTTGCACGTCCAATATCTCAGCTAGTGAAATATTAACCTTCCCTTGTCTATGGAGGGCACTTGTGACTTCCAACTAATGATGAGGCAGTGTTGACAGGTTGTCACTCCTGTGATTACATTATGCAATATATACATACCAAAGGATGCCATTCCCATGATTACTTTTCAATAGGTAATAATATATAGCAGCAGGTCTCAACCTGTGTGGTCACGACAGTATTATTATTTAACTATATTAAAGGGTCGTGGCATTAGGGAGGTTGAGAACCACTGTTATATAGCAAAGATTATGGGATATCACTCTCACAATTGTGTAACATTGTAAGACTTTATCTTGACAGACTGGAGTAAGATTTGTCTTATCATTTTGATGAAGTCGATGAAGATTTTGGAGGAACCCCTCCTGTAGGAACCCCTGGCCTTTCAGGAATTGCAACCAACACCAAGACCCCAGCATGACGGCAGAAGAGCAAGTCTCAAGTTCTCTTTCCTGCCATGAACGATCGACTAGCAACAATCCACAGACTAAAAGATGGCTTTGAAAACCCCCAGCCCTTGGAAACGGGGCTGAGACTATCGGGCAGTGCACAGAGCTAAATGAAGTCCAGATTAGAAGGGTGAGAAGGAATGGTCTCATTCGACTTCACCGCCTCCCCCCAACAGGTCAACACCGTGCCAGGTGGAGAGAATTTCCCTTTGCCCATAGTTTTTATAGGGTGAAGAGAGAACTGGAAGAGGCCATTTATCTTCCCTGGCATTCCCAGACTCTTCCTGGGAGTCTGACCTTAGTGTCACCTCATGGAGAACACAAGGGGAAATGGCATCAGATAGAAACAAGGAATGGAGGCGGAGGTCACAGCAACCAGCGTGCAGATCATGGTTGGAGCACTGTTCTCCCACCAACTTGGCACCTGATCAGAGACCTCAGTCAACCTTGTTGCCCACTACACACCTGAGCTGGTTGCCTTCAGAAACACGATGAAAAATGCAACTTAGCTGGGTCCCTAGACTGCTAGTTCCTCTGTCCAGCCTCAGAGTCTAGCTCAGTGACCCACCCACGTAGGGAGTTGCCCACCTCTGCCCATTTTAGGGAAGCAAATGAACTAGAATGACTTGACCCGGGAAGTGAAACAGCAGCTCCACTCAGCCCCAAAGCCCTCTCTGTGAGCCGACAGCAGCAGGAAGCCTCCCACCTCTGCACATCGCAGACCAGGTCAGGGCCTTCTTGGAGGTCAAACAGCCACTCAACTCAACTCAAAACCTGCCCCACAGCTCCACCCTGACAGGAAGGCAATCCTCCATCATTGTGCACTTTTATTCACACATCCTTCATCTTATTATTTACAAGTGAAGATTATGATAGGCAATTGATTAGATTGGCAATATAGATAATTGAATAATATACTTAAGTGAAATATCAACATTCATCTCACATACTGACCCATAATAAAGGTAGAGAATGTGTCTCCATTTTTTGTATTCAAACCAGTTTGATTATAATAAATTAATCAAAACTAAAGAGAAAAATCTTTAAGTAATAAAGGGATTCATCTATAAGAAAGTATAAAATATAAATTTTCTTTCTTATATATGTTACTATTCAATGGGTTTATTTTTCCTATTAAAATTTTGCCAAAACGAATAAAAAGATAAATGCTTCTGTACTTTTGTTTATATCAGCCTTTCTTAAACATTTTTCCAAAAATAGAAGCAAGTTTTTTTCATTGCTTATATTCTGCGTTAAATGCAAAAGAAAGACTTCTATATTATTTCCAAAGAGATTAAAAAACTCCAGAAAGATAAGCTAGGTCTCCTGTAATTGCTACCAAATTTCCAGTCCCAATGTAGAGAATGTTTTTGAATCCAATTTTCTCTCTGACCTTCTACAATAATGTTGCTATGGCAATTTTAATTAATTCAAATTGACAAAGTTCATACTGAAAAATATAATATAATGTGGTAGCAAAGATTAACAGTTCAAATTTCAATGTTCAGGAGTCAAAGAAACATGTTTTCATAGTTTTCTACTTGAATGATTAGAGACATATCGCAACTTCTCTACGGCTGAGTTTCCTCCTCAAATTGGAGATAAAATATTGCTTGAATATTTTTATTTCTGGTGAGAAATATATGTGTAATATTCCTGTCACATAGCTGGTACACACACACAAATGGCAGCTTGCACACCTGCCACTAAATGTTAATATCAATGATTAGGAAAACAAATATCAATCCGTGATGGGTCGAGAAGGGCTAACATAATTTTTTCATCCTATTTAGAGGATCAACATTGAAACTAGAGAAAACCAAAAAATGATATGTAATGATACTCCATCTTGGTGCTTTTTTTTTCTGCTTCTAGTATCTATTCACTTATACTTTCTTGTTTGGTAATTACATGATTCCAAAAAAAAAAAAAGAGAGAGAAAAGATTCTATATAATACATAACAGTTTGAGAGAGAAGAAAACATCTTGATCTTTTAACAACCCAAAAATACAATATGTAGAAACTGACCATGTCTTCAGCAATTTCATAAGATGACAAGACCCAGGATATAGTAAGCAGCTCCTGACTTGGAGTAAGAATCTGAGTGCCCTGTGACTAACTCTGGTGCCTTGCCATGCCTCGGAAAAACAACACCTAATTGATCAGGTAAAAAATATAGTGAGATGGGCGGCGCCTGTGGCTTAAGGAGTAGGGTGCCGGCCTCATATGCCAGAGGTGGTGGGTTCAAACCTGACCCCAGCCCAAAACTGCAAGAACAATAACAACAACAAAATACAATAAATAAATAAATAAACATAAAATAAAATAAAGAAAAAGAAATGTTTTTAAAAAGTACAATGAGGCATGTCAAGTCAGGTGGGTTGGTTGATTGCAATCTTTTAATTCTCCTTAATTTTAAATACTTTTCACACCAAAGGAAAAGATTTTAAGCAACATTGTGTAGAATTTAGGTTGGATAAAGAATGTACTTTTTATAGCAGTAATCAAACATTAGAATGATATATAAAATATCTTTTCTTGGCTGTCTTTCACAGCAGATTAGGACCTAAGTTAGTGATAGTTAATTAAGCTTATGCTAAACAATTTTCCAAAATTACACCTACCTATAACATCATAGATGTTCAATAAGAATTTTTTAAAAATAAATAATATACGGGTACTTGGGTGACTTAGAGTAAAAATGCTGATGAAAACTAGCTTCTGAGAGAAATATTCATTTTCTAGACTCTTGTTCTTCCCATTATAAAGAATGTAAAACAAAACCTACAAGACACTCCCAGACAAACAGGAACAGGTGTTAAGGGCGTTGTTGTTTGTTTGGATAGCTTGTTTGTTTGCTAAACACTGACAGCTGTCACTGCGGATAGAAAAAGTACCAAAATAATACGGATCCCACGTGTTTGAAACAAAAATCTTACACACTGCCAATTCTAGATGTTCCATTTAAGTTGCAGTTAAATTCGCTAGAGTAGTTTAATGTTTAAGTCTTCAGAGCATTTTGTATTTAAAAAATGCTTCTGTAGCTACGGGGTTCAATTATTTTTTTTCCCAAGTAAGGGGTGCACGTACCTTGTGACACTGTTGTAATTCCGTCTATGTATCTTGGCCATTATATACTAAGGGCTATTTGCAGTCAACTCAATCGAATGTGAGCCTGTCAAAAAAATTAAAGACATTCTGTTGCTTAACAGAATTTAAAGACATTCTTTAAAAAATTAAAGACAAGTGTTTCACCCTTAACTGAAACCTTAATGCATCGAAGGAAGATTTTACATATTTATTGGTTTTGATTAAGCTTTGAAATCGAACATAGTCAATTGTACAACTTTGGTGACCTCCAGATAGACTTTGAGAGTCTGGTAATCGCTACGTACAAGGTTTTATAAAGATTATTTCCACAATTAGAAAGAAACGGAGAAGTAGAATTGATTGCTTTATTATGTTCAGTAAAATCTTCTTCTAATTAAAAAAAAAGCTATTAATCAACTGAGTCAAACTTAAGTATTATATAATTTTATTTTTAAAAAACTATTAATTCACCAACTATAGAGAGGGCATACTACATCCTAAGCATCGGATGAGATACTCCATGTGTTTGAATTTGAATTTTATATCAAATGACTATGTCTTTAAACTTAGGGATAACATAAATACATTTTTAAACAAAAACCAGGAGAATTAAACACAAGCTGGTACACAATGATGGAAATATTGGAGATATTATTCAGCAGAAAGAAAATTATTCCAGATTTAACCCAGAAGAGGAGAGGAGGAAGAAAGGAGGGAAGAAGAGATAATAATAGGCTGACTATGTGACCAAGTCTAACATGGTGGTAAGTAGGGAAGTATATTTGCTAATAAATTAATAATAACAACGGACTAAAGAACTGAAAATTATGTTAGAATTAAATTACATGACCACAATAACAGGAAGAGTCAGGAACGAGGATAATTGGGATTAATAGATTCAAAGGTAACGCCCTTCAACTTCAGCGTGTGAAAGGCACAGCTTGGATGCTTGTGATGCTGGAGGCTGTGCTGGAGGAGGCCTGGGGCTGGGCCTGAGAATTCCTCAGTTTTAACAGGTGCCAGGAGATGCCAGGGCTGTCTGTGGACCACACTTTGTGGAGAATAGCTCTGATGTTTTAGCACTTTCTAGAAGGTGTTTAATCTACTACTGCATATGATAGTTTAGGTTAAGTAAGTTAAGGTCGCATATTATAATCGCCAAGGTGATCTTAGAATATTAGTACTTAGAGGATGTACAAATGTCAAAGTAATAGAGAGGGAAAATATTGGGCAGCACCTGTGGCTCAGTGGGTAGGGTGCCGGCCCCATATACCGAGGGTGGTGGGTTCAAACCCAGCCCAGGCCAAACTACAACAAAAAAATAGCCAGGCATTGTGGCAGGCGCCTGTAGTCCCAGCTACTTGGGAGGCTGAGAGAGAATCGCCTAAGCCCAGGAGTTGGAGGTTGCTGTGAGCTGTGACTTCACAGCACTCTACTGAGGGTTAATAAGTGAAATTCTGTCTCAAAAAAAAAAAAAAAAGAGGAAAAATATTTAATAAAAATCCTAATTAATCCCAAATAATATTAAGGAAGGAGAGAAAAATGAGTACAGAACAGGTGGCATGTCCATAAGAAATACTGGTATAGAGTTAAGCCCCAAGCACATGAAAATAAGCTAAAGATTCCAATAAAAGGAAAATACTTTCAGATTTGATTTTAAAACAATGCCCAGTTGTAGTCTGTTAAAAGACATCTCTTCAGCACAAGGATACAAGATGGGGAACAGTAAGGCTGAGATAAAAAAGAAAACATAAATGAATAGCGGACAAAAAAATGTCGACTTTAAAGCCAGAGTTATTACCAGCAACAAGGAAAAATAGGATATTATTATTTTTTTAACTTGTCATGTCGTTCATATGAAGCTCATTTTTTTTCTTTTTTTTTTGAGACAGGACTCTGCTATGTCACCTGGGCTAGATTGAGTGGCACAATCACAGCTTACCGAAACCTCTCGTTCCCGAGCTCAAGCAATCCTCACACATCAGCCTTTCAAAAAGCTCAGATGACAGGCCTGCACCACCACACCTGGCTTATTTTTAAATTTTTTTTGGTAGACACAGGGTCTCACTATGTTGCTCAGGCTGGTCTCAAACTCCTGACCTCAGGTGATCCCCACTCCTCTGTGAAAGAACTAGGAGTATAGGCATGAGTGGACCGATACTTCGTAAGAAGTAGTTTCTTAGTGGTACAGAAGCCAATTTACCAGGAAAATACACCAATTATAATTTTATAAATCTCTAAATTCATAGTCTAAAAAACATCTAAATTAGCGATTAAGAAAACAACAGACTTGTCTAAATGCTCAGCCTAGCAAGGGCTAGCATATACTTTTCAATCACTGACAACAAAGACACACGGTTATAAAAGATTTGAAAAGTTGATTGTATGATAGGCTTCTCTTAAGAATTTCAGAATGCTAATTATTTTGTTGTGCTCTTGGAAGATTTATATACATCTGTAATTTGCATGTTCAAATAGCAAATGTTAGCAAGTGTCAAAACCCCCCAGAGCACCAGACACAATGAAATTAAGCAAGAAAGAACATAAGAAAGGTGACACAAAAATACCCAAATATTTGAAAAATAAATGAAACCGTTCTCTCCCATCCATCAAAGCAGAACTCACGGTGGAAATTTCTTTAAAGAGTATCAGACTAATAAAGTCTTGCAGGATGTAGCTGGAGCTGTGATTTAGAAGAAATTCGTACCTTTAAAAAGTTCTGTTAGAAAAGAATAAAATCAGAAAATGAAAAATATCCAATAGAAAGAAAAAAACAGCGCCTAAAGTTCGGAGACAGTAATATTATAAAGCCCTTTGTATGAAGAACCAAAATAAAAAATACTTAAAATTGGGCAGTGCCTGTGGCTCAAAGGAGTAGGGCGCAGGCCCCATATGTCAGAAGTGGTGGCTTCAAACCCAGCCCAGGCCAAAAACTGAAAAAAAAAAAAAAACTTACAACTATAAATGGAGAAAAAGGAAGCACCAGAAATCCTACAGGAAGCAAAATGAATATGATACATATTTAAAGTTTGCCAATAAATTTGAAAATTTGAACGAAATAGGAAAAGTTCACTAAGAAATACAGAAATTACCTGCCTAACAGAGGAAGAAATTTTATAAGTTGGAATACATTTTTATTTATTAAAGACATTGAATAATTCAGTCTCTTTCCACAAAGTAAACTCCGTTTCCAGAGGGCTCCACCAGTAAATCCTTACATTTAATGAAGAAGTGTAAGAAAAAGCATAACTACCACTCCCGTAGGAACGAAAGGGACCATTTCTCAGCTTGTTCTACAGAGCCAGCAGAATGGTAATCTCAAAGCAGAGTTTTGAAGAAAAAAAGAAAATTATGTGCCAATCTTTCCTGAGAGCATTAAAAGTACCACAAAGCTTTCAGCAAACCAGACATTTTTTAAAGTACTGTAATCCATTGTAACCAAATTTGATCTGTTAAAGGAATGCGAGATTGTTTAACCTGGCGAGAACGCCCACTGGCTCTACTTGAACTCAGCCTTACACTAGAGGGTGAATAAAAGAAAAATCAGTCATAAAAATTGTCAATTAATAAGTAACGCCGTGTTTATTCATAAATGATATGATTGTGCGCATGAAGACATTTAAAGATGTTTTAAAATACTACGTGAACTGCAGCAAGGTCTCAAGATTCAGGGACAACACAGGAAAAAATAAGAAAAGAAAATGGTATTTGCTTAATGATGTACATTTAATTTACATCTATTTTTAAAGTATTAGTAGAGAAGCGGGCAAATGGTGATAATCAAGCGTTATTAACATTGATGCTGGATGATTAAAGCAATATTGAGATTATTTTATGATTAGAAGTGTCTGGTAGATTTAAACGTATTTTATATTTTCTTCCAAGGCTATTATTTCTTCATCTAATTGCATATCCGACTCCTTTATGCTTTCTCTTTTAGTCTAATTCTGCTTAAGGACTCATTTGAGTTGACTGCATAATTTCACAAAGGATTTAGAATATATTATACTACCTCAAATGTAAGTAAATTAAAAAAATATTAAATTGGAAATACTGCAAACAGAGCTATAATCGTAAGAAAATATGAGAATAATGGAATTTTCTTATATGATACCATCACCCATAACGTCCAGCAATGTACTGTATCAAATACTGCATGTATTTCATAAATGCTTGGAAAATAGCAAATGCTTTTTGAATGATTACATTTTCTCAAATCTAGCAGACTGAGTACTCTCCAGTCTGATAATGACTCTTCCACAAGAAAACATCACTTTTCATGAACTTTTTATCAACTGTGCATATAATATTTTCTTTTCTTATTTAGGGTTAATATAAGGGTCCATCTGATTAGATTACACACTTGTGTTTGTAAGGTCAAGTCCAGAGTCTGTGCATATAATGTTTTCTTTTCTTATTTAGGGTTACTATAAGGGTCCATCTGATTAGATCACACACTTGTGTTTGTAAGGTCAAGTCCAGAGTCTGAATGGTAGTTGAGTCCTCCCACCAAGCAGTGTGCCCAGCCCCACACACCCTGCAAGCAAAGGGCAGGTGACGTAGACAGAGCCTTTTCCCAAGACGACAGATGAATGGCCAACAAACATGGAAGATTTTCACCACTCATCACCCTTTCGGCCAATTGTATTAATCTGTGAGTGCCGACCCATTTGAGAACTTTAGTTTTGTTGTTTTATTTCTGTTCTAGAAGCTCAAAAGATACAATCTCTGAAGTCAGGACATGGGGAAGGGCACTCACGGTTCCCCAGCGGTGCCAACCTATGCTTTGTGCGGCAAAATGTGCCATGTCACATTCCAAATACGTTAGCCTCACCCAGAGTTATATTTTTCCAAAAATTCTCTTAATAAATACATCAAGAAGAAAAAAAATGGAGGAAGTCTTCCTCTTTGGTTTGTAAAGATCCTACCAGTTGTATAAAAATTCTTTTTTTTTTTTTTTGAGACAGAGCCTGACTGTGTCACCCTAGATAGAGTGCTGTGGCATCACAGCTCACAGCAACCTCAAACTCTTGGGCTTCAGTAATGCTCTTGCCTCAGCCCATGCCCGGCTATTTTGTTGCTGTTGTTGTCATTGTTGTTTAGTGGGCCCAGGCTGGGTTCAAACCCGCCAGCCCTGGTGTATATGGCCAGTGCCCTGAACGCTGAACGTCAGGCACTGAGCTATCTCTTCCTTCTTTTTTATGACATTCTCTGGAGGCAGAAAGAATTGAGCTCTCTTTAAATGCCCTAAACCTCCCCTCGTTCTATACCCTGGCTAAGCTTTAAGAGTGTACTAGTGTGCTCTCCTGTCACTGCTGTCCTCTGTGCACTTAATATAACGGACAGGTGATAAGGGGTGGGGGGTGACAGAAATCTGAGAAGTCTTCCCTTAGAACACTGCTGGCTGGAAAGGCTACTGTCCAACTGTATAGCCACTTGGGAAGGTCAGAAGCTGAATATTCCCAATACACAAACCTCTTTTTCTGCATGGTCCCTTTGAATTCTAATCTCCTCTCGCCTCCTCCCCAACCTCTGCAGGTGGGCAGCTTAATACACAGGTGCTGTGTGATTTACACCCAAAGACACGAGCAGTAACATATATTCTAATATCAGTGACAATTCTGTTAATAATCTGCATTAGATATTACAACAGATCAGTTTACACTTAGAAAAACGATTGTGACTGTGTTACCTCCTGCTACCTTTCAGATTCAAGATATAAAAACCTCTCTCTCTCTCTCTCTCTCTCTATATATATATATATCAAATCTTATTTAAATTTATAACTATGTCAGCTATAAAAAGCACCGTCGACATGTACTTGCAAAACTGGAAGTTACCCAGCACCCTTCCTATGCACGTAGAAGCAATTGTTTCCAGAGTTTAATGTTTTGTGCTATTCCTAAGTTTCCGTTTAAAAATACATTTGAACACTTGTTCTTCATAGAATGTCATTTTAAATTATTAATGAATTCTTTTTTATGGTGCTTTATATATAATTCTGAAATAAAACATCTAATTGGGATGGATACTTTAAATTTTTCTCTAAATATCCCACATTTTTAATTTGAATTTTAAAAAATGCCATTTAACCCTCTATCTATATAACATACTATTATCTTAATTAAATTGCTGTGAAACTATACTACTGAATTCTCATATACTGATTGTTACACATCATATAAATATGTATGATTTTTACTGTTCAAAATGATAACACATCAGGTGTGCTTCTAGTTTGAATTAAATATTTCTAAAAGAATTGAAATAATCTCCCAAATTAGAAATCAGCAACTATGGCCTATGGGCCAAATCTATCCCATCACTTGTTTTTATAAATAAAGTTTTATTGGAAGATAGCCACACTCATTCATTTCTGTGTTACCAATGACGGTGTTTATGATTTTATGGCAATGTCAAAGATTTGCAGTAAAGAGTCTGTGGCTTACAAAGAGGAGAATATTTACTTTTCTCTTCTTCGTAAGAAAAGTTACTGAATCACAACCTAAATTAAAAATATATTGTAACTTTTTAAAAGCATATCAAATCAAAAATGAAATGAGCAATTTTCTGATATAAAAGTCATCATTATATGGCATTTACCATGTGTTACCCTATTTTGAGTAATTTCGGTGTAATAACTCATCAAATTGTTACAGTAATTTAATGACACAAAGTCAGGAGCAGAAGTGGGATTTAATTCCCACCAGTGTGACTTCAAAGTCAGGTCTATACCAACTCCTGTCTGCGGACATGTCCATTCAGCTTGTCAGAGAGGATCAAACAAGTGTAGGTCCTAAAGACATTTCCCAAAATACAACCACAAGAATTTATCATATCCAGATCAACAGAAAGAAATGAAAAAAAAAAAAAATCCTTTGATTTCAAGAAGAATCCCTGAGAGTTTTGTGACTCAGTAAATTTTAGATATTTCTAAAATTAGAAAACAAGCTAAGCTTCCAAAAAGTCAAGTATTTGAGCTTTTAACCTTAATTTTTAAAAAGAACAAAAAAAATCACTTCCAAGAAAGAGGCAGGGTAGGAAAAAATTTCCTACAGTGCACATGGAGTCTGTTCTATTAAAGACTAATGTGTGAAGGGCTCCAACTTCAGAGGAAATCATTTCCCCCATTAAAATTTAATTTATAAACACAAAGTCATTAACAAAATTAAAATAAACAAATCTGACTTATTGAGACTTGCCAGTGTTCATCCAAAAACAGATATCTTTTTCTTTTTTTTGGCCAAGTTTGAACCCACCACCCCCGGTATTTAGGGCCGGTGCCCTACTCCTTTGAGCCACAGGTGCTGCCCCAAACAGATATCTTAGTAATACATAGGATTATGTGTGGGTCAGACGTGTTTAAGATACATTAAAGATGTCTTGAGAAGAAGAAGCCCTTGCTATTTTCCAATTACTCTCATAACAAAGTCTCACGGGGCAACGGTCCAGTCTAGTCTCTACCCTGCCCAGATCACTGTCGGAAGAGATGCTTAAAACCCCAGACTATAAGGAAATTCATCCCCTCACAATTTAGTATCTCTTTCTCCAGAAAGATCTAGAATGGCTAATCAGTCTTATTCCCTCTTTTTGTTCTGGCAGCCACCCCAGCAATCCCAGTCCCTTCGACCTCGAGGGAGCATCTGACTCTCCTTGTTGGTTGTTGTGACAAGACAGTGAAGACCTGAAACCAGAGGGCTGGGTACCAGGTGCCGTCTTAACGATTACTGGCTCAGGCTCGGCGCCTATAGCTCAACCGGCTAAGGCGCCAGCCACGTACACCTAAGGTGGCGGGTTCGAATCCCCAGCCCGGACCTGCCAAACAACAATGACGGCTGCAACCAAAAAATAGCCAGGCGTTGTGGTGGGCGCCTGTGGTCCCAGCTACTTGGGAGGTGGAGGCAGGAGACTCGCTTGAGCCCAGGAGTTGGAGGTTGCTGTGAGCTGTGATGCCATGGCACTCTACCCAGGGGGACAGCTTGAGGCTCGGTCTCAAAAAAAAAAAAAAACAATTACTGGCTCAGTTCTCTTTGCTTACTTTCATTTTTCCTATTATATAGAAAGACACCACAAGTTGAGAACTCCCTCACAGCAAGTGGAGAAGAGAAATGCAAAAGATTATATGAAACACTTAGGGAAAAAAAGTCATGGTTTATTAGGTATTCAGTGAATATCTGCTCAGGTAGTGCTCAAAAAATGTTTCCTACAGAGTCATTTCACATCTAAGAAAAAATATTATTAACTGATGACTCCATAGTGAACCTCCGAGTCAAAGCATTCTGTGATACACATACTTTTATCTGACAGTGTGAATGTTACTTTTTTGGCATCATTATTATTATTGCTCAGTATTTTGTTGCAGCAATCGTCTGATTTCTTTTCCAAATGTATTTTTCTCTTCATTCATTCTTTACAAGGTTTTTGTTTCTAGTCTTTATCTTAAACATTGTTATTGTTATTAAATTTTAAGCCTTTTTGATTTTGTGAAGGCAAAATGTAGAAACCTAATAAACACATGTATCTGTATAGAGAAGATTTTAAAAATATATTATTTAGATTCTAATGGAGGAAATAATCTTAGGTCTTTCTCTTTTCCAGGTAACAAAGACAAATTTTATTTAAGAACAAAGGCAAAGTTTAGAGAAATTCCAAAAAGAGTCAGAAGTGGGTCCCTCTCTCCTGATGGAGAGAATACGAGAGAGACCATAATCTTAGTTCTTAAGACTTGATTTTTGGGGAGGTGGTGCCTGTGGCTCAAAGCAGTAGGCCGCCAGCCCCATGTGCTGGAAGTGGCAGGTTTAAACCCAGCCCTGGCCAAAAACTGGAAAAAAAAAAAAAAAAAAAAAAAGACAACTTGATTCTTTTTTTTCAATAGATTTGGATAAGACTAAATGTTTTTCCTGTCTGCAGATTCGCCTCAAATTCACATATGGATAAAATTATTTTCCGTTACATCTAATAACACCATAAGGATTTCCCGAATATTTTTATTTTAATACTCTATTTTTTTGAGGTACTCCATCTTCTCTTTTAATTACCTATAATGCCATGCAGCAAAGCTGTGGGATACTTGGGGGGGAGGCATCAAAGTGAGACAAACTCAACTCTCAGCCAAAATCAATGGACTGACTCATTTTAAGAGAATGTGTATTTCAGTAGAGGATGGAACCCAGAAGGTGGCAGAATCTAAAAATAATGGGGATCAAAAGTCTTCCTCCCTGTTGGCTGCTAGTCATCACTTGGTCTTTTTCAACACATTTATCTCCAGTTATAAGATAGGAGACTGACTGTTCCTATATAATCCTTTCAAATTTTCAGAAAATGTTACCAAGTTCATTTCTTCCAGCAGGAGCAAGATTCAGCTACTGTGAAGCCCATGGTGTTTCAGCTCCACTATCTTCTTTGGGTGCTACATAATTCACTTAGGGGTTTAAAAGAATAGCAAGTTTACCTTACCTTAAACTTCCCTTCCTTTCTCTTGTCACAGGAATTAATATGATGATGGAATAAGCCAAGGGAACTTGGCTTTGGAACAACTCTAAAACTAATTCACAATACAGGGTCTTCCTGAAGCCTTGACTGCTCCAGCACTGTGCTCTACTGGGGTCCTACAATTAAAAAAAAACAGCCAAGAACTAGTATATGTGTATTTTTATACTTACTATACTGCATAAGCATTATCAAAAAATAGTAACTTAAAAGCATTCACTTTTAGCACCAAAGCGGTCATTGTTAAAGGAGCTACACCAACTGTAATCCTAGTACTCTGGGAGGCCGAGGTGGATGGATTGCCTGAGCTAAGGAGTTCCAGACCAGCCTGAGCCAGAGTGAGACCTCCTCTCTAAAACTAGCTGGGCATTGTAGTGGGTGCCTGTAGTCTCAGGTACTTGGGTGGCTGAGATAAGAAGAATCACTTGCCTCGGCACCTGTGGCTCAAGAGGCTAAGAAGCCAGCCACATACACCTGAGTTGGCAGGGTTGAAATCCAGCCTGGGATGGCCAAACAACAATGACAGCTGCAACCTAAAAACAGCCAGGCCTTGTGGTAGGCACCTGTAGTCCCAGCTACTTGGGAGGCTGAGGCAGGAGAATCACTTGAGCCCAGGAGCTGGAGGTTGCTGTGAGCTGTGATGTCACAGCACTCTACCTAGGGCAATAGCTTGAGGCTCTGTCTCAAAAAAAAAAAAAGAAAAGAAAAAGAAGAAGAAAAAGAAGAAGAATCACTTAAGCCCAAGAGTTTGAGGTTGCTGTGAGCTGTGGCACCACAGCACTCTACCAAGGGCAACATAGTGAAACTCTGTCTCAAAAAAAAAAAAAAAGTTATACCAAGAAAACTTAGCCCTTATGAAGTACGTTTAGGAAACACAAATGAAATATCTTGGAGACTTTGATACTCAGTGCTCTGCTTTGAAATTAGATGTTCATACCAGGCATAAGAAAACAGTATTTCTACCTGGTTAAATTGGTTTCGCATAGGAGCAAAAGAATGCGTTACATCATTGTTAATTCAATTACATGCAGCATTTATTAATGTTTATCATGAATACTGACACTTCACACACATTAATTCAGCTGTCACAGCACTGTCAGATACCTATCAATTCTTTCATTACAATGAATTTATATTCATTTCTATGATACATTCATTAAAGCAGGAGACTAGTCCATAAATTAAACTATGAAATTATTTTGCAAACCTTAGTTCAGATGTACGTGTTCAGCATTCTCTTAAAAAGCTGTTATAAACACTGTTGACTGCATTTATTTGCTTTCATTTGGGTTATTCCCAACTCCTACTTTTTAAAGGGTTATTTTACCTGTAATCCAAAGCATATAGCATTGTGATCGTTGTACCTTAGCCAAGCCAACCTTAAACGTACTCAGAACTCTTACATGAGCCTACAACCTCAGCGTGGTTCTGTAGGTACTTGAAGTGTGATTCCCACTGGCTGGGCCTCACTTTTGAATCACTGTAAAGTTGACAGAATTTGAGTTGAACCATCTTCAGCCAAGAGCCGTCTACTTTGACATCAAGACAATTGAATATAACTCACACTTGGAAGACTTCATGCCACTGTATCATAGCAGATGCTTCCCAACTAATTATAGGAATCTATTAGCAATTAATATCAATACATCAGAGGATTCTTTACGGAAGGTCTTCTGGAAAGACTTATCTAGAAACTAGTTCCATATATCGAAGAAAATTCTTAGACCTTTCCTTCCCCTGGTTAATTTTAGTTGGATCTACAGAATCTCCCATTTGCAAGCTCAGGCCAGGACCATTCCTGCTTGAAGAGGCCCATCTGGTCTCGGCCTTAGTTTCTTAATCTTGTAGGATTTTGTCACATTACCAGTCTTGGCATTTCCTGAGCTGTGACTGACAGTAGCTTCTTTACGCTTCCTTTATAATTCCAACCACTATAGCCCGCTATCCCCCTTAACTTTTGTCCCCAAAGCATAGGTTATAGGATGCATCTGAAAGAGCAAACTGTGGCTGGAATCCACACACCGCCACTCTGATTCCTCCATCAAGGAACCTCCTGCTCCCCCACGGGCCCATTTCAAAACACCAGCATCAGAATCACGTCTGCTTGCTGAAGACCCAGCTCCCTAGGTGAAAGCTCTCCCCAAGTTTCCCACCAATCTAAAACTGCTCTACGCTTTGAAAGTTTATTGTTCAAAAATACAGCTCCCAGGTTTCCAAAATATAGCTGCTAAATCTCAATTTCTAAAAGTGGCAGGATGAGACGTTTCTTAACACCTCCGCTGGTGCTAAGGTGCAGAGTTTCTCTCAGCTGCAAAGAAGCTTTTGTGGTTTCTACTCTCTTCAGAACTGTCCAGTTGGCCAACTAACCCACTTCCAGTGGAAATCTGGGCCCAAGATGAGTTATCATTGTTGTTTATGCCTCATGTTGTCTGGGCCCAAGATGAGTTATCATTCATTGTTTATGCCTCCTGTTCTCAGCTATATCCAGTAAGAGTAGTAGCTTCCTAGACATAAAAATAACATCTTCACCTGAAAGCACTCTAGACATGCCCACCTTCCCAGTAGACCTCCTGGAATTAGGTATTAATTCTCATAAACATTAAGCTTCTTCATGAGCTTCAATTGAAGCTCAGAGTAGGACACCCTCTATCCAAACTTTAGCCTGGATAACCAAATGCCTCTTCCACTACCGTGCTCCTGAGTTGGGGCAGAGGCAAGAAGGAGGGCAATGAATCTATTTTGGAAAAAAAAAATTTTTAAAAATAATTGCCATCACAAAATTATAAAAAATTAAGTGCAGAAGTGTGGTGGATGAGAATATTTAATATGTTTCTTACAGCTTGCTAGAATCAGAAACTTTGTTATTTATACTATTTATTTGTATTCATCTACTATTTATTTTAAATAAATGAGTTTTATATTAAATGACTATAAAATATAAATGCTACTTGCAAGTTATTAAACTGTGCTCCGTGATCAATTATACTGAAACTGCTGAATACCTTCCTCAGTGTTTGTGAAATAAAACTTCTTACAGTAACTTTTCATGAAGCCTTAAGAAATCCTAAATATTATTTTGGAAAAAATTACCAGATCATTATTTAACATTTTAAAATAAATATATGGTATTTACTTAGAAGCATCAGAGTGTCAACAAACAGCTTCAACTTTGGGTGGCACCTGTGGCTCAAAGGAGTAGGGCGCTGGCCCCATATGCCGGAGGTGGTGGGTTCAAACCCAGCCCTGGCCAAAAACTGCAAAAAAAAAATAAAAATAAAAACAGCTTCAACTTTTTTGGGTGCAATTGCAACATGATAATCAGCTAACAGAACAACACTTATTTCCTATAAGCTGTGTCAGCGACAACTGGAGATGAAAAGCTACCAACCCCGGATGTGAGTAATCCGTGCTGTGCCCCAGCAAAACCTACTTTAAATCCCCAGGCAAATTTGCAGCCCCCATCCTGGACGAGGCAGGTCAGGGGCATTTGAAGCTATCACCAGGACAGGGCTATCTAAAGACATGTTGTACACAGCCTTAACACCGCAATGTTTTTCTTTAAAAGGAGCGAGTTGTGTACAAGGATAAAATGGTTTATAGACAAGAAAAAACTGCTCTAGAACCAGCTTATTCATCACCACCTTCTTCCTCTTCCTCCTCTTCCTTCTTTTTCTTGCTTTTTCAGCCTTGACGATGCCCTTTTATTGCTGCCTCAGGCTTTCCTTTAGCTCAAGACCCTTTTTGTATTTTTCCTTTTGCAGCACGGTCATTTCAACATCTCTCCAGTTTCTCTGCAATGTCACCAGTGGATTGGCCGGGATCTTCTCCTTTGATTTGGGGGCGATGCAGAGAACACAACAAGAAAAAGGCTGTAGGGGGCCTTGTGGGGGCGTTGGCACCCTTGAACTTCTTTTTTGTTTCCCCTTTAGGAGGGATATAGATTTCCATCTCTCTTTCCTAACAAGCCTTGTCCACTTTTGCCATATCTTCGGATTTTCCTCTTTGGCAGACACGGTGTCCATCACTCTGAGCCCTTCTTAGAAAACTCTGAGAAGCTGATGGAGGCACCTGGCACTGCTTTTGTGCTCCTCCTGACAGGTGTGCACAGAGAGTGCACAAGACGTCATTCTGCTTCTCAGCTTCTCATGGTCTCTTTGCCACAGAGCTGCCCAGTGCCTGTCCGGCTCTCACTTGCCCTGGCGTGGACTCCACGGAGCTCAACGCACCAACGCTCTGCAGCAGCCGCCAGAGCAGGGGCCAGACGAAGCCTCCCCACTGCTCCGCTCCGTCCACTATTGAATTTTTAAAAAATGATCTTTACTATTTCATTCTTCTCCACAGAAGCCCACAAGAATAAAATTAGTATGATCTTAAGCACAAATCGTGCCACCTAAGACCCTTCATCTTCTCAGGCCCCTGTGAAGAGCTTTTCTATACTCCTTAATTTCCATATGTGCCAGTTAATTCTTCTGAATGTCCACAGAGGAGTTGTGCTTCTAATAAACACCTTCAATGACTTGATTTCATTCTGGTCTGCTCTCATAAGCTCTAAGTGAAATTAAGGAAGAGAAAGCGTCTGTGTGTGCCCACCTGGAGTAAAAGCTGAAATAGTAAAATAATGTTTCAAACCTGGTTGGCAAAATCCAGTGCTGGAGAGCCAGGGTCAGACATCAGGGATCCTGACACTGCTCCCGTCCAGAGGGGGCCACACAGAAACAACAAATCATTGTAAAGCGTTGCTTAAAAATAAACGCGCTGAAGATTTTGCGATTCACATTCATTATCCACTGACCTGGTCTCAACAGACTTCACCAAGAGAAGCAAAACTAATTAGCTCAGGCCAAGCTGTCAGGAAGTAATGGTGCAGTGATTTAGAGAGAAGCGTTTGCACTGTAGAGGCTTCTGGAATAGTGTGTGCCTTTAAAGGGAAAAAGCACACTGTTTGTTTTGTTTTTATTAAATCATAGCTGTGTACATTAATGCAGTCATGGGGTACAATGTGCTGGTTTTATATACAATTTGAAATATTTTCAT
>NW_003852525.1:3044525-3053846 GCF_000181295.1 Otolemur garnettii | reverse complement strand
AATGTTTTCATCAAACTGGTTAACATAGCCTTCATGGCATTTTCTTAGTTATTGTGTTAAGACATTTATATTCTACACCTAGTAAGTTTCACATGTGCCCTTGTAAGATGCACCGTAGGTGTGGTTCCACCGATTACCCTCCCTCCACCCATCCTCCCTCTCCCCTCCTCTCCCTCTCCCCTTTCCCCTTCTTCTTGGGCTATAACTGAGTTATAGCTTTCATAAGAAAGTTATAAATTGGTTTCATAGTAGGGCTGAGTACATTGGACACTTTTTCTTCCATTCTTAAGATACTTTGCTAAGAAGACTATGTTCCAGCTCCATCCATGTAAACATGTAGGAGGTAAAGTCTCCATCGTTCTTTCAGGCTGCATAATATTCCATGGTGTGCACTGTTTTTGAAAATCATAATTTTACATTTGAACTTAGGCACCATCCTAGCCCAGCATTGTGGCAGGCACCTGTAGTCCTAGCTACGTGTGAGGGTGAGGCAAGAGAGTTGCCTGAGCCCAAGAATTTAAGGTTGCTGAGAGCTATGACACCCCCACGCTCTACCTAGGGCAACAGAGTAAGCCTCTGTCTCAGAAAATAAAAATAAAAAATAAAATGTGTTAATAAATGCAGCAACCATCATCATTCTCTTAATTTAAGAAGCTACCTCAGCCATTCCAAACTTCTGCAGCTACTATGCCCTAATCAATCAGCAGCCACCAACTGGCTGAAAGCTCAAGTGGTCATTCATAATCAAATATTTTTTTTTTTATTTAAGGTAAGTGCATTTTTTTAGACGTACTCCTATTGCACACTAAATAGACTACATTATAGTATAAACATAACTTTTATATGCACTGGGAAAAAAAAAGTGTGACTTGCTTTATTGAAAGATTTATTTTATTGCAGTGATCTCCAATAAAGCCCCAGTGTCCCCCAGTGTGGCTGCATTTAAAAGACAAGATCAAGAGGAAAACAAACTGAATTATATGCAAAATCGTTAATGAAACCCCCACACTGGAAAAACCGGGTTAGATGCACACGCGAGTTGTTTTCTCACACTGATCACCGTAAAATAATACTAAGTTGCAAATTGTGCGATTGATTTCTATGTTATTTCACCAGCGCTAATGTTAATAATGCCTGAAAAGACTCTCAGGCTGGTAAAGACCAGAAGATCTTCTGGCTTTCATGGGACGGGTAAAATAAGACAGCTGCTTAGTATTCTGCCATTTTCAAACAGCAGAAGTCTGCGAGATCGGACTGGAATGCCAGGTGAAATAACATTCATCTGTTTACGAATTCCACATTTTAATCTGCCCTCCTTCCTGTATAGAAAAGCAAAAAATAAAATAAAATAAAATAACTTTCTTAATTTTACATGGAGAAAATACAGTGGTACCATTTTATCTAGTTTTAATTTGAAGGCTCTGACGATTCCATAAATCCCTAGGAATTTAGAAGAAACATTCCTTGAGCCTGAAGACAAGTTAAAATGAGAAAAATATTAGTGTACTCTGGAATAGGCCAAAGAATATGTAGCCTTTGGTTATTCAGAATAGACACAGATAGGGTTGTCCTGCTTCCTTTAATGGTAAGATCAAAGGTTCTTATAAATGTTTAATTGCAGTATATCACATATACTCCAATAGATGTGCAAATTTTATTTTTTATAATATATATTTGATTGGTTATACATGCAACATAGAAGATGTAACAACAGAGTCCCAAAGGAATGCAAATGTATTACAATTGTACTTACAGGTATACTAATGCTTTTAAGCTTTCTGTCAAATTGGTTATCATTTTTTCTAATAATACCATAAAAGTGATTCTCTTGTTCAGTAAATTGTTACTCAAAACCTTGCATAGAGATTTCCATGTCTTTCCAATATATGAGTCCAATACTTAATATATCCATTATCTGATAACCTCGAGTTAATATCTCAATTATCACATTACATCATAACTGAAGATGTGCTCTCAATACAACTTTTACTGGAATACCAAACAGTCAAGTATCTGAATCGACATTTAAGGGAGGCCAACTGACATTACCTTAGAACAACTTACGGAGCTTCCAGAAAAATCTGAAAACTTTCTAAAGAGGTAATTATTATTATAGTTTTGCTACTAAAAATGATAAAATTCACTTCTAAGAGTTTAAATACTTAGTTAAGGAAAAAGAAGTTCACCACTCGCTCTCACTGTGGTTGGGGCATTTGTAAAACGTTTTGGACCAACTGTGCCGATAGAGGCTACCGTTGACACTGACATTGCCGCCAAGGTCCAAAAATTTCTATTGTCTAGGTAATGATTTAGCACCTCTTAAATTTCTGTAGGTTCATCAAATCAATACTTCAAATTGAAGTTGTTTGCACTGCTTAAAGAAGATTCTGCATATTGTTAGAATACTTAAAAATACCTTCACATGCTACGGTATCAGGAATAATTTTGCTTAGTTGTTACTTTACACTTCCCTGAAACAAAATGTTCCTTAATCTTGGATGTAGCAATGTAATAATGGAGAAATTTAATTGGTTTACACACAACAAATCTCCCAATTCCCACTTGCATCTCAGTTTTCATTTCATGAACACTAATTTCAGCGTGTTGTGGAGCAAAACATTGGGAGGTTTTTTTTCAAATATGGTGCAAGAAACACTTTCATCCTCAAGTCACACCAGTTTGGTTGCTTTTTTTTTTGGCCAGGGCTGGGTTTGAACCCGCCACCTCCAGCATATGGGGCCAGCACCCTACTCCTTTGAGGCACAGGCGCTGCCCAGTTTGGTTGTTTCTTTAGCAGATTCTAACAGATAAACTCTGTTCTCTGTAAGCAAACTGCCTTATATGTTGGTACTGTCATTGGCATACAGTGTTCAAGCTTCCTAAAGTTCATTGTTTTTAAAAATTGTACTGGCTTCAACTCAGTCTTGTTAGAACCTCTGACATCTGTCAAAATAGTTCCGTCATCTTTCCTGTCTCCCGTAAGATTGCTTTTGGATGAAATACAGAGATAATGTTCATCACTATTTTCCTGCTAAAGGACAGTAGTAATTCTGGTACATTTTTGACATTGTATAATTACTTGTCCATACTAAACATGCTTTACCAAAATATGTGAACCACATACCCATCACCTGCTTGTTCCCACGTCACTCACAGCCTTCGTCATATTGATTATGTTATCAGCCACATTTATATGACGTTTTCTTCATTGATTTCCCATTCCATAAATAGTCCGTCAATCTGATTCACTCAGTTGTTTGGTCTGAGAGACCCAGACGTTTCTTAGCAAGGGAAACAGAAAAATAATTAATTTGTTAACTCATCACAGTCAAAATTAAAGAAAAGATTGATGCTTGCATCCTTTTTTCTTAGATGTGCCTTGCATAGAACGTGGTTATATCTTTATGTCTATCTGTCTAGTTATAAAGGTAAGAAAAGTAAGGAATTTGAACTTTGGGACAATAGTCTGACATTTTCCTCCTTTATTTATTTATTTACTTACTTTGAGACACAGTCTCATTCTGTTGTCCATGCTAGAGTGCTGTGACGTCACAGCTCACAGCAACCTCAAACTCCTGGGTTCACGTGATTCTCCTGCCTCAGCCTCCCAAGTAGCAGGGACTACAGGTGCCCACAACAATGTCCAGCTAATTTTTCCATTTTTTGTAGATAATGGAGTCTCACTTTTACTCAGGTTGGTCTTGAACTCTTGAGCACAGGCAATCCACCCACCTCGGCCTCCCAGAGTGCTAGGATTACAGGTTTGAGTCACTGCGCCTGGCACCATTTTCCCCCGTTACCAGCAAAGCAATAAATTTCTCTTTCCTTCTCTTCAACTACCTGTCCTTGTTATTTTGACGGAGGCTTGTGGACATGCTGAGCTTTGGTAACAGATTTCAATATCCCTGGTTGGGCACTCGGATCCCTGGGGAGACACCCTGTGACTGCTGGCAGAAGCAGAGACCTTCCAGAAGCATCTCCAGGACAGGCCATAGCTCTTCACAGAAGGACTGGCTTCTCCTCAAGGTAAGAGAGTCCAGAATGATCCAAATAGCTGAGTTAAAATGCAATTTTCTCTGATTCCCTCCCTCAGAAAGCGCTTGATGTTCTATTGTAATAATTTTGTAATCATTTCAATTAAAATTTTCTACACATCATTCCCTCAGAAGGCTTAAAAAGTTTAGGAAATCTGTTCCTAGGTCATTTGTGAATAAAAGTTTTTTAAAGTTTCATGAGAATGAAACATATTTTTAATACATTTTTCTCTATCTTTTTTAAAACTTTTTTTTTTTACTGTCTATCTTTTATATTGTAATTGAAGATGATTTATCAGAGGTATTTTTGGGTCTTCCTCACTCATGACATTTTATAATGGTGTTTTGCTCTGAATTTATTTTCACAACTTGTACAGAATTCCCCAAAAAGAATGCAAGGCAAAAGCCAAATTTTCATGCTTCCCAAAATATGTCTTTATGATGTTCTGTCCACAAGACTATGAGAATCATTTTTAAAAATAGTCTGCGTCTTATTTATCTACCTCAGGGTCAAGGATAGGGAGTGTGGCAGATCCCAGGCACTCAACGAACATTTGTTAACGGAAAGAACATATGCTTAAAATGAGGCCGTACATTGTCATGGAAAAGATATATCACGACGTGTTTATTCCATTTGCCAGCAATGTAACATAGTGTAATTTAATTAAAATGTTTGAACATAAATTTTCTCATTTGCAGAATGTTTCTGAAGTTCTCTGAGTTGTGATATGGATGGGGTGTTTAAAATCCCAGCACAGTGGCTGGTGCAGTGGCTCACACCTGCGTAAACCAAGCTACTCAGGAGGCTGAGATCACGAGGGTCATCTGAGACCACAGGTTTCAAAATGGACAACATAACAAGAACTCATCTCTAAAAATATTTCAAAAATACCCAGGAATGGTGGCACGTACCTATAGTTACAACAACTGGGGAGACTGAGGCAGGAAGATCACTTGATCCTAGGAGTTCAAGGCTGCAGAGAGCACTTTTGCACTCCAGACTGGGAGGCAGAGTGAGAGCCTGTTTTAAATAAGTAAATAAGATAAAAATACAAATAAAATCTCAGCACACTGCCTGCCATCCAATAAAAGGCTCAATGTGGTGACTAATGGGGAGAAAAACTAAAAAAAAAAAAAAAAGAGAGAAAAAAGTTCATTAATGAGTACATTGATTAAAGACCCTGGGTATACAGGCACAGATAGTAAGAGGATCAAACTTACGAAGCAGAATTTATGGAATTGAAAAAGACAGCATTCTTTCATTAAAATCACATTTTTTTCTTTGTCAGAGGATAGCTCAAGAACACCTAAGATATTCTCAGAGAAGTCTCTTGAAGCCTCTCCCTTATCAAAATTTACCAAATCTCGTTTGTCTAATGCCTGTGAATGAACGTTCCTGTGCATGGCTCATGTTCCTGTCAAATTATAAGTAAAGCCTATAAATCATTATATTATGTCTTCACACTCTTTCTTATTTCTAGTAATTAGTGGGACTATTTCTTGGCCTGCAGCAGCGGCAAATCAAAACCTCTACACTTCTGTGAGCTTTGCAGAATTCCAGATTTGTGTGACAAATAACCTTAATTATTCACATTCTTCATGCTTTCCAATTTCTTTAAGTATTGTAGAAGTATATTAACCAGAACGCTGTCCCAAATATTAATATTTCCATCAGTTTTTCCAATTTTCTCAGTCTTAATCACTTGTACCGATTATTCTTTGTGTAGATGCTAATTCCTTCAAATTAATGAGAGGCTACTACATCCAGCTCTAGTAAGTGTTTTGGTGGTTGATTTCCCCACCAAATATGTATACTGCAAGTTATTTTTGGTGAAATTATGAGGTTTTACTATTTAGGAATTCATTAAAAATGTTGATTATTTTAGATCAATTCTTATTTTTTATTAAAGTATTATAGTACAGCCAGTTTAAGTCAACTGGACCAAACGAACTTATAATAGAAAAATAGTACCCTAACTTGCATAGAGCCCAAGACTCACTCAATTCGACACCCACTTCCAACTTTTATAACTGTTCCTCACACCTAATATTTAACTACATAACCTAGACAGTACAGTGATGTCGGGGATGGCTCAATTTTAGAACTTTAATTGCTTCTTTTATGAAAGATGACAAATTAGTTCCTTTACACTTTTTTCTCAATACCCCCCCAACACATTCTTCAACTGTCTACAAGACTATACAACATTATGTTAAATTGTTGGTTAACATTTATATTCTTTGACTATAGAAATATTGTTCAAGCTAAAATTAACACCTTGATTTTCCTAAGTATTTCTTCACATTTTTTTCTTTACTATTTTCTGTGTCTATGTCAGCATGTGTTTCCAACTCTGTTAAATGTATATATTATTTTCAAAATAACGGTTCATAGGATTTTGTGTTTTTTTTTTTTTTCTTCTCTTGCTTTGGGAGACCCCTTTCCCAGAATATCCCACCCCTGCTCCTTTCTAGAAGCTTCTTCAGCGGCCACGTAGTCACCAGCCTTTCTGGTTACACCATCTTCCCTTTCTGGATCTTGCAATTCCTGAGTCCTCCATCATCCTCTTTTCAACCTACTCCTTTGTTTTGTTGAAGCATTTCTTTGGTGCTTCTTAAAAGATGCAAGGGAAATAAATATTTTTGCAAATTATGCATGTCTTAATTGGCCATTATTTGAGTGTTATTTCAGCAAGGCAATATTTTTCCAAGAATCCTCCAAGTGTTGTTCTATGCATTTCTAGTTTTGAGTAATTGCAGTTAAGAATTTCCAATCTCTAGCTCATGATCTTTTGCACAAATTTGTTTTTTTTCCTTATTTTCCTGGAAACATTTGGAATCCACTTTAGGACCTAAATTCCTTAATTTTTAATGGTATCACCCATTTTCAAGAATCTCACTTTGTAGGGCTCCTAAAAGTTGAATGTTTCCCATCTCGAATTGATCATTTAATTTTCATAAGTTTCTTGCATTTATTTCCATGTCTTCTATTGCATTTTAATTTTATTTTCTGGGAATCTCTTGAATTTTTACTGAAAGTAACTATGAAAGGGGTAATTTTCACTAACTACATTTATTTCAAATTGGTCTTTCTCATCCTGATTCTATTTTTAATAACTGCTATTATTTATGAGTAAAATGCCCCATTTTCAATCTCTTCACATAAATTATGTGCTTTTCTTCGTCCAATTCCCTTCTGCCCTAATGTCTGTTTTTTTCTCTTGGTTTCTTTAAACAAAGGAACATTTAAATAAAAGTATGTTTGTTATCAGAGAAGTCATGTCTAGAATACACAAAGAACTCTTACAAATCAGTAACAATAGAGAAACACCAAGTTTATAGGGTATCAAATCCTTGAACATGAACTTGAAAAAAGAGCACTCCCAAATAGCTAATGAGCGTATCAAAGTGTGTTCAAGGTCATCAACCATCAGAGAAATGCAAACTAAAACTACCTGTGATTCTCTTAAACACACATTCCCAAAAGTCTGAAACTAAAGAGTGACAATAACAAATATTTACCAAAACATGGAGCAATTGGAAGTTGCAGAGGAAGAGCTCTGATTTCAGAGCCGGGTCACACTCGGCCACCATCCAGCTGGTGGACTTCGTGTTACCTATGACTTCTTGTGTGTTTGCTTTTGTTGTATACATGGTGGTAGTTCAACCTCTGCTGCTGCGTATGTGTCATTTCTTGCTTGTATATTTAAGTATTTGTCTATGATACACCATGACGGCACGGTAAGACTACCATGTCCGGATACATCATTCAGTACAATGAACACTGTTAACACGCACATCTCCAGTCTGGACTGTTGTGTTTGTTACTGTAAAATAACATAGTGTTTTCTTTTCTTCTCATACACTGTATTTATCAGGTACTAATGTTGACCCTCTTTGGGGGGCATGGATTAGTTGCCACCTAATAGTCTCTATCCCTTTCTACTTTCTCTGCTTATTTGTTCTATATCTCTCATAAGCATATCAGTGTATCTTTAGCATGACCTAGCTAATATCTCCCTTCAACTCCTTCACCTTTTGTTTTAAAGATCCTGCCCCATTGTCAATGTCAAGATCCATTTATCACCTTCCCCATAACCACATCCCCAAATAAACATTGCTCTGGAGCTGGAGCTCAGAGGGATGTCTAGGTGACAGCCTCATCTCTTAAGGATCACAGTGTCTGCGTCTCTCTCTCTATATATATATAATATATTTATATTGATACTATATACATATTTATTTAATGTCTATTCTTTGTTGAGTTCAACGTGGAATTTTTTTTTTTTCTTTTTGCCACAGCTGGAATTCAGAAATTTTCATAATGCTGATTTCAGATTTCCCAATTCACAGGCAGAGCGGTGATGCTGACATCACCACACTGGAACGTCAAACATGGCACCTCCGCACAGAGAAGAGCTCTGCGCTGACGCCATTTGTCCAGGGTAGGTAGCCAACCGTGACTACCGTGCTTGAACTTTCTTCTGAAATAGTGTTTTCCATATCTTTTTGGTTGCAGCCATCATTGTTGTTTGGCGGGTCCGGGCTGGGGATTCGAACCCGCCACCTTAGGTATACGTGGCTGGCGCCTTAGCCGGTTGAGCCATAGGCGCGAGCCGTGTTTTCCATATCTCAGCCTGGTGCATGAGTGATGTCAGAGAAAAGACGTAGATGGCAGTTCTTTGTCTAATTTTTTCTCCATCCCAGACAATGTCCTTTTATTCCCTACCTCAGCTTATTTTAATTTCACCTATTAAGAATGTCCAAATAGCTTTATCTGTACATTTTACAGATTTCTGTGAGACTGTCTACACAACTAACTTCTAGATGGTAAATGGTGGGACGGGGATCTGCACATTTTAACACGTATTTTGAACCTGGCTTCTCAGCAGGCCATGCAGGAGCGTCTTATTTTTCTCTCTGTTTTTCTTCCAACTTTGGGAACCTCTGCTCCTTTTACATTTGTCAATATGTCAAGAAAACTACATTTTCTTTTGGTTTCAGCATTTACTTTTATGAATTTACTTAATATTTGCCCTAATGATTCTTTTCAAGAACACAGAGATAAAGGAGAAAGATATAAAGATGGTAAACTTCCAAGTTGACATTGTAAATGGAAGCGTGGATTTAGCAAACATATGATATCAGAATCAGAACTATACAAATGCCAGGTCCCAGCTTGGCACCTGTGGCTCAAGTGGCTAAGGCACCAGCCATATACACCTAAGGTGGTGGGTTCAAATCCAGCCCGGGCCCACCAAACAACAATGAAGGCTGCAACCAAAAA
>NW_003852525.1:3005140-3044433 GCF_000181295.1 Otolemur garnettii | reverse complement strand
CACTCTACCCAGGGGAACAGCTTGAGGCTCTGTCTCAACAAAAACCAAATGCCCAGTCCCTACTCTAACATACCCTGATTCAATTATCCTGAAATGATATCTGAAGGTCAGTAACTTTTTTTACGTACTCTTTGTAATGTAACATGCTGCTTGGTCTAAGAACCATCAATTAGCTCATAGTCTATCTTCATTTCTCTGAAAAAATATAGTATCTCTGGGAAAAAAAAATGAAGGTCTTATACAGACAAAAAAGCTACATTTTTAAAAAGCTACTTGATTCAATTTGTTGAGTAAATAATTTAAAATTTCCTGGTTTCAGTTTTTAATATGTAAAGCCAGAAATTTAGTAAGTATCCACTTCATAGTAATTTAATATTCGGAGGAGTATATACAGTAATATGCATATGTTTGTTGATACACTAATAACTACATTTTAGATGTATTCTGTACATTATTAATTAGTTTTTCCATTAATTCAGTAAGTATTTATTAAACACTTAGTATATGCCAGATGCTAGGAACACATTAGCAAATTAAAATAAACATATGTCTTCCAAAAAGCTAAATTCTGCAGGAGGGCATACCTATAAATAAATAAACACATCAATAGTTAGATAAACAGGTATGTAACATAATGGCAACATTATGTAGAAAAATAAATCATAGAATTAAAATTGAAACGTGAATTGCTATACAATTTTAATATGAATCATTAAAGAACACTGGAGGATATAATATTTGTGTCTGAAGACTTGAATAAAATAAAGAAATACGCCACTGGAATATCTGCATAGACCAATCCTCTCCCAGTTCAGGAAGAATAAACTTTCAGATGGGCATTATTTTCTTCTTGCTGTTTTGGGGTTTGAGGGACCTTTTTATTTTGTTTGCTTATTTATTGAGATTAGCCAGAGACCAAATAATAGAGACCCTTTCAAGTATCATGTAGATTTTGCCTTTTTTTTCAAGGGTAAAAAGATTATTTTAGATCTTTAAAAAGTGTAATGATGTAAACCAAATCTGTTTAAAAAAGGATTACCGGGGAGTGGTGGTGGGAGTGGACGCAGTGCATGGGGTCAGAATGCACTTCCGCTGGTAGTGTGCTTCCCTAGAGTGCTAAGGGGGAACGGCTGGAAAATGATTATTTCAGAGATTTATTTTGAAGGCAGAATCAACTTGATTTGCAGATGGTTGAAATGAAGAGTAAAAAATAGCTGACAAATCCAACCTAATTCCAAGTGTCATTATATACGCAACGATAGTACCTGATCTCCTCTAATCTTGAAGAAGCCCTTTAGGTCCTCGATTTCCAACCAGGGTGCCATGAGAGGAGCTTAGATGTGCTGCAAAAAAGTTTAAAGATCATTAATGAAATTACTTTCAAAAGAAGTTCAAAGCGCAATAAATATGTTCTTTTTTTTAACTCTTTTTTTTTGAGGGGTCAACATAATTGAAGTGTGCCAACAAGTTCAAGTGTGCCGTGAGGTTAAAAAGTTTGAAGAGCACTGCCTTAGGTTCAGTGACAATACGCATAAGAGATTCAGAATACGCTACTGCGGCATATTGATTATTGTGAGCTGAAGTCCATTGAGAAAGAGCAGATTCAAGGAGGGCGTGAGATTTCCCATGATCCAGGTACACTCCCTACACCAGGAAAGAGCACACTGTCATCCCCAGAGCTGAGTACTCAGTGCTGAGAGGAACCTGCTAGAATAACCTGCGTCTTCCATCAGTTTCACCCATATCTCCCCTACTCACTGTCTCACAACTTACCACCCCAACCCCAAACCCATTTCCCCTATCTTGACACATCTCTACAATGTATTGTTCTTTGTTCAAATGATATACAAGTTCTCAGGGCTGTTGCCCTCTGCGGATCTTTATTTCTTATGTATAAAGGCTCCGTGTACATGCGAAACTGTCAACACCAAATGAAATGTGTGACAGATCAGACCCGCTGGTCTGTCACTTACCCACTCACATGTCAGCTGAGCTGCAGAACCCACTCCAAGCCACCCTCATTCCCTGTCTCTGGCCTTTACATCTGTATAGACTCAGCTCCCACACCTGGAGTCCTGGGTCTCCACCTCTTGGAGCCATTCCTCACATGTCTTTGGGACTCTGAAGATTGGAGTCTAACCTGCCTTTCAGAATGGTGAGCCATTTGTGGGACGATAATTACTCTGTCTGTACTACTGGTAGACGATGAAGTTTATTGTATGTAAAGCAAGAACAGAACAGCAGTAACACACACACACAGAGAACACCAAAACAGTGTTTATATACTTTAAGAAAGGAGAAAAAAAACTCTATTAAAATTGTAATACTCAGGTCACATTAGACTTCTGCTATTACAAAAGGTGAGTTCCAATGTGACTTTGTATTCATTTTTTGTTAGCGGGGTATATTGAGTATGACAATTTTAAGGTAGTTTTTATCCTTTTTTCTTTATTTTGAGACATGGTTTCACTATGTCACCCTCAGTAGAGTGCTGTGGCATCTCAGCTCATCGCAACCTCAAACTCTTGGGCTTCCGTGATTTTCTTGCCTTAATCTCCCAAGTAGCTGGGACTATAGGCACCTGCCACAATGCCCAGCTATTTTTGGTTGCTGTTGTCATTGTTTAGCAGACCCGGGCTGGGCTCGAACTCACCATCCTCGGTGTATGTGGCCGGCGCCCTTACTCACTGAGCTATGGGTGCCAAGCCAAGATATTTGTCTCCTTTCTTAAAATGTGTAGACGTGTTTGGAACCCTGTGTATATCAGCATGCATGTACAGGCACGTGTATTAAATACAGAGGAGAGTTTTTCCATCTAGGACAAATTGAAACACAGGGAAGGAACATCGGGATGAGACCCATCAGTGAGCCCCATTTACAGGTTTGCAGATTGACGTTAGAGAGATTAAGTGACTTTCCAAAGCTCGCCCAGCTAATACTATCCTTACCAGGTAATCCCTGGTAACTCATGGTTTGTCTGGCCCTATCATATGCAAAGTTACATTATCTCATTAATGACTTCTAGTGACAGGGGGGTAGAGAAAGTTTATTGAAGTAGACTTTATATATCGGAAAATGCACACATTTTAAGTGCTTAGTTTGATAATTTTTGGAAGCAAAATACAGATCAAGATAGGCCATTCCGTCACCCTACCATGTTCTCCCAAGGTTAACCACTATTCTGATGTCCTCACCATAGATGTACTCCGCTTGTTTTTAACTTTCCGTGACTGGGATCACCCAGGATGAGCTGTGAGTGTGGCTTCTCCGTCTGGGGCAGAGCACGTGGTTATTAATACAGGCTCACATGCTGCTGGGGCTCGTGTGCTCTTTCTGTTGGCACAGGATATAAAACTAGAAATAAGCCACATGCTTTTAAAAAAATTAAAAATAAGAATTAATTGCTGTCAGTTAACACATAAATTATAGCCATAAAGTCCTTAAAAGTCTAGCAGTTTTATCTTTTTTTTTTTTTTATCTTTGACTAGAAAAAATTTGGTTTTACTTTTCAGGAATCTGTCAAATTTTTGGATAGGGTTTAACCACCATGGTAATTGGCAGTCAAGTCTGCTAATATCCATGGGAGAGGAACAGGCATTTTCCTGAAGAAAATATTCCTGCCTGCCGTCTCTTCATCTTCCTCTGTACCTGAATGACTTCGGATTGTTCCGACAAGTAGCACATAATATCTTTGGGGTGGATACCTTTTCTAGAAGAAAATCACAGTCAGAACATAAAAATAGTTGACAACAGTGACCAGATTTTCACGGATTCAATTTTAAAATAGTTGCTAAATCTTCAGCTCATTTCCCATAGTATAAAAATATCATTTTCCACTTGCACTGTATTAATACCTCCTCCCACTCTCTCTCTTATACTATTCAAGGGGACTTAAGTCTTCCGTATCATGGTTGCTATAACAGTAAATCTCAATTTTGGCCTGTGGGTGTTAAACTTCCTGAAAAGTCTTTAGTATTGTTTGATTTGGTGAAAAAAAAATTATACTTAAGAAGAGGGAATTAAAAGGTAAATGACATTACCTGCCATTTGAAAAGCTTGGCTTCAGGGATACTTCCTAACCCGAAAAAGCCAAGTCTCTGAGCAAGAGAGAGAATTAAAAGAATTGCTCATTCGTATGTTCTACATGGAAAAAGTCTCCTCAGAAGACCACCCATGTCATTAGAATATTTTAAGACTGCCTTGCAACCCACTCCAATACTAATAGAGTGTGAGTTCTTAATCTTTGCTCAAATATAAAGTCATTTCATATTATAGGTGTCATTCTATTCTAGTTCCATTTTGCAATTTTAATCATTATAACAGGTTGTATTGTCCCCTTTTCTCCATTAATACCTCATTCCATAACAGTTTTATTCACTTTTTTTTTTAATTTTGTTTTTTGCAGTTTTGGGCTGGGGCTGGGTTTGAGCCACCCACCACCTCTGGCATATGGGGCCCGCGCCCTACTCCTTTGAACCACAGACAATGCCCAAGTTTTATTCACTTTTCTGGATGCCACTGGTAATGTGATTTGACATAGTTTTGCTTTTAAAGGATGGTCTTGAATTTACTTCATGAAATTCTGTATCCCTCACTCAGGCTTTCCGGAAATGACCCCTAGTGAAGAAACCTGCCCATCACCTCCATAGTCACAAAGAGAGCCTGGTCCCTCTCCAGGAACCAAAAAATTCCTTGAGTTTGACCCGTTTTTTGTTCCGGGGGTTCTTAAAATGCAACTGAAGAAATAAGGTCAGATTAGAGCTTGACGCTCCAGTCAGGTCTTTAACACTCGGGTCTTATTCTCAGAATATCAAGAAGACACAAAAGGATTTCAACTGGTTGACACATGCTCTCGTTTTGGTTTTGGAAATGTCATTTTGGCTGAAGAGGAATAGGACGAGAATAGACATGGAGAGTCAAAAGGAGTAAACTGTAATTGAGGCCAGAATTGGGACACTTGGGGACGACAGTCAAGTTGTTCCAGGCTCACGCAAATAGTTCTCTCCCTACAGAATGAAGCCTGGACCTGCAGTTAAAACAGCATTTCTTGAATTTAAATCATTTGTCATATGTTAATTTACATATATTCCTAGAGAGGATATGAGTTATTGTTTGACGGGTACACAGTCTGAGTGTTGTAAAATGAAAAAGACTCTGGCAATTAGCTGTACAACAACGTGTGTGTGTGTTGTACACTGCTGAATTGTGCACTTAAAAATAATTAAGACGGAAAATTTTATGTTATGTGTATTTTACCTAAATTATTATTTTTTTTAATCAGAGGCAAGGTGGCCAACTACAGACGCGAACTGCCAGAGCGTTACCGTAAGAAGCGTCATTGGTGGGACCCTACGGTGCATCTTACAAGGGCACATGTGAAATTTACTAGGTGTAGAATATAAATGTCTTAACACAATAACTAAGAAAATGCCGTGTAGGCTATGTTAACCAATTGATGAAAGCATTTCAGATTGTATGTAAAACCAGCACATTGTACCCCTTGATTGCATTAACGTACACAGCTATGATTTAATAAATAAATAAATAAATAAATAAATAAATACTGAACACCAAGGAAATGGAAAAAGAAAAAAGAAGGAGAACTTTCACATGAAAGAGAAAAAACAGACAAACACAGACGGGGTGTGCGTCTGAGGAAAGGGTGCCAGAACCTTCAAGAGGTTGGCAATCGCGGTTAGCAATTATGGCTAAAAAGAAAAGGGAAATCGGGCCACGTGGCAACTGAGGTATTCTGTGACCAACAGAAAGTGAACAAGAATACTTAAGGACCTAGGGGACCAGTGAAAAGCTTTGTAGATAATCGTAAGAGGAACTAAGATACTTACTCTGCAGAACAGCCTTTGTGCGGCGTCTCCTCTGCAGAGGGGGAGCCGTTCCAGTCTCCCTGGAAAAGTCTGTCTTACCTATGCTTTACTTTAAATAAACTGTACTCTTCTTCTTCTAAAATAAATAAACAAGCTAGGCGCCTGTAGCTCCAGTGGCTAAGGGGCCACCCACATACACCAGAGCTGGCAGGTTCAAATCCAGCCCGGACCTGCCAAACAACTACAACTACAACCAAAAAATAGCCGGGTGTTGTGGTGGGCACCTGTAGTCCCAGCTACTTGAGAGGCTGAGGCAAGAGAATGGCTTGAGCCAGGAGTTGGAGGTGGCTGTGAGCTGTGGTGCCACGAAACTCTACCCAGGGTGACAGCTCTGTCTCCAAAAAAAAAAGAAAAAAAAATCTACTGAGCTGCACTTTTCTTCCCTGTTACATCGGTCAGTTCACATTAGACTCCACACAGTTTGAAAAAAGACGTAAAAGTGTTATTAGACTATCGTGTTAGAATGACTCTACCTTGAGAATCAGTCCACGGGAACCGTCTTCCTCTCCTCCCTCCGTTCTTCTTTCTTTATTCTCTTTCCTCGTTTGCCGTCTTTGTTTCCCTCCCGTTGTTTCTTTCTTCGTTCTCTGTGGTTGTATTGATCATGTTTATTATTTTTTATATTTTCGGATACTTTGACCTCGCAGGACCTTCCTGACTGAGAGAGACAAGAGAGCAGGCCGATTTCTAAAGACAGTAATGGACGTGCCTGTGAGGGTGGCATTCATGACTTTCACGTGCAAACCCGCAAATCTCAAGCCCAGTCCCCCAAGCCATCATCTCCTTCATGGCGTTCTTACGGGCTGGACCACTCTGGCTGCATCCTTAGTTTTAGGCAGCTGGTTCCAGACAGGAGATGCAGGCTCCATACCCACAGCATACTAGCTCTCAAGTTATTCAAACTCGCAACTGTTTTTTCAGAATATTGTGGAAGTGCACAGGTTTCAGTGTTTTGGTTACCCAATTTGCTTTTGTACGTTTTGAACCAATGTTATACCTGTGCCCCTCACCCAGAAAGCATGCATTACAGCAGTAGGTATGAATTTGCCCACCTCTCCCTGCCTTCAACTTCTTGATTTCCCCTGAGTTTTACTCCCATATGTGTGCATGAATGTTGACCAATAGCTGACCCTGCCTTGCTTTGACTTTCCAGCAGAAATTACCATGAAGGGTCTCAGCACCTGCCCTCTGGCTCCTGCTGACTCCTGCCTGGACTTCTGCCTACCTGTGTGGCTGCTGTGGCCATCCTCAGAGAAAGTCTAAGCAGCAATCCTTTTAATGCCAATTGTGTCCTGGTCCGTCAGCCTGACTATTCCTGAATATAACAAAATCTATATTTGAAAACACTGATATCTGAAGGAAAGGGAGGTAGTAGATCGCTGAGCGAGGGAAAAAACTCTATGCACCATTTTTTTTTTAACAGACTCTCTCTGAGTTCAAACAACTGATTGGTTTTCTGATGAATTCTCAAGCTGTGCATGGATATGGTCCTTAATGAGCACTGACGCCCTGACCTTGTTTGAGGAAAGCACTCTGAAGTAAATTTATGGTAGATGGAAAATCATACTTAAAGCATCTGGAACACTTTTAATTTCCTTATACTCAGAAAATAATAGAGAGTGATCAGGCTTGCCCCTGCAACTAGTTACGCAGAGTTTCAGAAGAAATGGAATGGTTTCATTCTTCAGAATAGACAACCTATGAGAGAACCCGAATAATTTAATCGCCTTTCTCAAAATGGGTGGAGGATTAAAGAGGAAAAACATTTTGATTTTGCAAGAGACACATACACAAAGAAAGCACCCCATCAGTTTGCCAGAAACAGAGTGCATGAATGTGAAGTTGGTTGACATCAAAACCAACGTCCTCCAGGTGATTCTGGGTGGCTTCCCTCCTCACCACAAAATCTTCAGCACTTTCTCCTGAGTATAAACATATTTCTAAGGCATCAGTGTGTATATTGTCAACCTACCAATTAAACAGTCTCAAGGCACAATTTATGTCCTGATTTCTAGATTGACACAAAGGAATAGAATGTATTCTATTTTTTTTAACACCTCATTGGAACATTTATGACAATTTCTTCAAGGCGCTTGTCTCTTTTTCAAGAACTTAACTTGAGGCCATTTATAGCTTGCTATCTAGTCCAGATTTACTAAAATAGCCGACTTACTTTTGCCCCTTATTCCTTGCTCTCCCCAGCCCCCACTACCCATTCTCCCACAGCTGCCACGGTGGTATTTTTAAAACATTAGTCAGATTTTCTCCTTCTCTCTAGAGTCCTCCAAAGTCTTTCAACTGGGAGGTTGAGTTTGCCAGATGCCAATGTGAGCTGAGGTTTGGTATGCAAATGATTTCCTAAGGAATTCTTCCCAGAGAAGCTGGAAAGGAGCTGGAGGAGGAGGAGAGGACAGAGGAGGAGAGAGAAGGGGAGAACTCCAGGCAAGGGTGTGATCCCAGGCTGAGTCCCAGAGAGCCCAGCTTTAGCCTCATCCCGCAGAGGAACCTGGACAGAAGAGTAACCCTCAGTGCTCTCCCAAGGAGAGGCTGCACCTGTTAACTACCTACTTATCAGGTAGGAGATTGCGGACGTGAATCTTCGGACTCTGCTTTGTATACAAGGCAGGCTCTGCAGCTTGAGAACATTCCCCCAAAAAAGATCCACAGAAGAAAAACCACACAGAAGCTGAAATATGCACAGAAATGGTCACGCAGATCTCAAAGGAATTTGGGGACCAATATCATCCATTACGTAACTTCACTTAGAAAGAAATCCACACTGCTTACCATGGCTGTGTGATAATTCTGCAAACTCCTGTCCCCTATTCCAGCACTCCCCTGACCTAAGCTACATGTCTTGCTTCAATCAACAAATTTGGACCTCATGGCCTTATTCCCTTTGCCTAACTTCTCTCCCCACCCTTGTCGCATTTAAAATACCTTAAATTGCATCAGCCATCATACGATTCTCATGTGAGTTAATATTCTTCTTCATCGAGGCCTTCTCTCATCATTTATTCCAAAGAAACTTCTTCCGAGCTCTGAGAACGCTTGGACGCATGAATTCATTTTATTTTTCTTTTCTTTTTTTTTTTTTATTAAATCATAGCTGTGTACATCAACGCAATCATGGGGTGCATATACAACTTGAAATATTTTCATCAAACTGGTTAAGATACCCTTCAAGGCATTTTCTTAGTTATTGTGTTAAGACATTTATATTCTACATTTAGTAAATTTCTCATGTACCCTTGTAAGAAGCACCGTAGGTGTGGTTCCACCGATTACCCTCCCTCCACCCATCCTCCCCTCTCCCCTCCTCGCCTTCTCCCCTTTCCCCATATTCTTAGGCTATAATTGGGTTATAGCTTTCACATGAAAGCTATAAATTGGTTTCCTAGTAGGGCTGAGAACATGAGTTCCAAATCCAAGGCCTCCTGAAATTTGGTGCCACCTGCTGGCAGTGGTCGCCTCCAGTTTACATTTAAAAGGGAGATGATTGTGAGTCCTGTTTTAGACACTGAGACTTCTGGGACAGAAGCAGTGATTCCAGAAATCTGCCTGGGAATGGACCCTTTGTTGGCCCAATCTGGAGGGACTGGGCCAGGGGAGTAATGAGGTCTGAGGACTCACCTTCTCAAGATTCACTGTCTGTTTACTCCCTCACTTGGCCTTCCCTCTAGTTGGTCATGGCATGCGCTCTAATCTCTAATTCCATTATTTCCAAACTTGTATTAACTCTAGGTGAACTATCACAGTGATTTGCTGTATTATTTTTCTTGTTCCTGCCCTTTTCCAATTTTAACTTTAGCTTTCTCTACAAGGGGCTTCAATTAGACGATCACAGCAGTCTCCATCTATTTGTGAGCCTTTAGGATTCAGCTAAAATATATTTTCTTTCTCTAAATACTTCCCAATGCCCTCCCCCGGCTTCCTGGTGTATCCTTCCTCTGAGTCTCCTCAGCACCCCAATCAACGCACAGGCGGGCATATCACCCTCTTATAGATTATTGCTATTTATCTGCCCTCTTGGTCCTGAGCTGCTTTAGGAAAATCTATAAATATTTCTTCCTAGAATTGACCATAGTGCCTAGAATATTCTAGAAGACTATCCCTCTTATTTTATACACCCACAATGGTACGGAGCATTTCTTTACTGGCCCTCTAGTTCTTCAAAGAATATTTCACTCTGTAGCAGAAACACAGCTTATTTGAGTGCACACGGAAAGAAGCTTTGTCTAAAACTTTAACATTTACTCTGCTGATTTAATATACAAGAGAAGTTTTGACCACAGGATATTAATTTTAGCATTACGTCTGTCAATACAGAGTTGCCTAACCCTTGGACTTTTTTTCCCCTCCTTTTTAATTTTTTCACCAGTGTCAGATACTATCAATCTCTAAGTATTTTTGTGTGCCTGGTAGGAGCAAGACAGGGTTCTGGCAATGTGGAGTTAAAAAAGTAAATATTGTAAGAGTGTTTCTGTGTCTTCTCAGAACTAAAATATTCCATTATTTCTATACTGAATTTTGAAATATTTCTGTGAAAGAGGCAATTCGATAATCAAGTTTCATATAGGAGATTTCCAAAGACAGACTTTCTCTTTTCCGTTTTTATAAATAAAGCTTTCAGTACGGTATTCATCAGTCAGAGAAATGATGTTGACAATGTTGAGGATAATGAGGATTAAAAAAAGAAACACTATAGGGCGGCACCTGTGGCTCTAAGGAGTAGGGCGCCAGCCCTATAGGCCGGAGGTGGCAGGTTCAAACCCAGCCCTGGTCAAAAACTGCAATAAAAAAAAAAAGAAAAAACCACAATAGGCTGGGTGTGGTGGCTCACACCTATAATGCTAGTACTCCAGGAAGCCTGGGTGGAGGATCTCTTGATCTAAAGAGTTCCAGACCAGCCTGAGTAAGAGTGAGACCCTGTCTCTACTACAAATTGAAAAATTAGCTGGTGTTGTGGCAGACACCTCCTCTTACTCAGGAGGCTAAGAAAGAAGATCACTTGAACCCAGGAGCTTGAGGTTGCTGTGAACTATGATGCCACAGCACTCTACCCAGGCCAACAGAATGAGACTCTTGTTTTAATAAAACAAAACAAACAAACAAACAAACAAAAACACTATAATCTTTTAAAAAGGAGATAATGTACCAGGTATATATTAATTTTTTACAATAAGCTGAAAAAGTATGTATGCCTTTCATGCTTCTTTGGACAATCAACTGAGGGAAGTTGGGATCATCAAACATCTTCCTCGGTGTATAGAGTGAATAGACGTAGAGCTGGACTCTTCAGATCCATGAACCCTGCCCTTAACCATCAAGTTACTCACCTACATGTGAGAAAGACAATACAGACAGTACAGAAAATACTAGTGTAGGAGATGAAAAGGAAAGGACTATCACCAGGCGTGCTTCAGGAAAACCTTTACAAAGAAGGAGGATGTGAACTGGATCTTGGAATTATGGAGAGGAAAGGCTTAGCAGTGTGAATTATGAAATATTTCTGTGAAAGAGGCAATTCAGTAATCAAGCTTCATATAGATTTCTAAAGACAAACTTTCTCTTTTCAGTTTTTATAAATGAAGCTTTCAGTATGGCATTCAAACTAATTTATGGTACCAGGAGATATTAAACTTTACAGGGATTCATTAACTTTTTCCCTGAAGACTTTGAGAAAAAAAAAAAAAAAAGAAGGTAGAAAATAATTGTTCCAGACTAGATCTATTATGTGGGATCAAGCCTTGTAATTGTAGAGACCACAGATGAACACCACTCAAAGTAAATATAAGAAAATGTCTTGCATATTTGTGTGTATCTTTTTACTTTTAAGATCATATACAAGGTTGGACAATTAAGTTTGAGACCTTGCTTCCCACCATGCATTTACATTGGCGGCACTGTATAAACAACTCGGTAAGGTTTCATGCTCTTGGTACACCAGCATCTCAAGGCTGTGTTCTTTTCAAGGTGAGCCAGTGTCTGCTGAGTGGTGTTCATTATTGTTGTTAGGTGTTTTTGTGCAGGTACAATGACAGCTCTGATGGCCATTCCAGAAAAAGAGTTCCAAAACTGAAGGCTGGACCAGAGGCTGGCACGGGTGCTTAGCTCCCCAGTGTAAGGACTTTGAAGGTGACCACAGAGATATTCAGCAATGAGCTAAGTGGCACTTTTTCTAAAAAACGTTCATGAGCTTAATTCTCAGCCCTCAGCATTTAAGAAGTAAGAAAATTTATGTTTGGAGTAAAGAAAGCAACAGTAATTTCTTTTTGATCCTTACTGTAATGGGCAGAGAAGTTTCATAACCACTTCATACTGGCACCAATAACTCACAAAGAGAACAAGAATGAACAAAATAAGCAAGGCCTCTATGAGTCGTAAACTACCTGGAGAAGTACAATGAGGGTGAGATTTAGAATCAGGATGTTTTGATACACGTGTGGAGTACTTGGTTGCTGACAAATGTAACTCATGGGAAGCAGGAGGTTGAAGGAAATGGATATTTCCTCTGGAGGGAAATAAAAACAAAAAACAACAACAACAAAACACTGTTACTGAAACACCACCATATCCAAATCTCATTTTTTGAGATTTGTTGAATTTGGGGCTATTCAATGTACTCTCTAGTTGGTAGAGACCAGAAAATAGAAGTGCAGGTGGAAGCTATCAGGTCACTTTTTATATTCTGGTAAAATCCATGTTAGTTGCCATTTGCAGGGTCTATGCTCTGGGAAAGTTTTCCATGACCTTTGAGCAAAGCAAGTGTCCTTTGAAGCTGGCCTGTCCTCTAGAGTAACCCTCTAGAAGTCTGTGACTATGTGGCTATATCACCTGTACTGCTTTTTCATCCATGAGTTACTTTATTTATTTTTTATTTTTCATGAGTTATTTTTTTTAAATGAGAGTACACACATGAGAACACTCTGAAACCGCACGGTGACTAAGAAAACCATGGTGTTGTCAATATTAATAATTATCATGTTAATATCTGCTTATCCTACATACAAAACTTCCCCCAAGATATCCAGTAATGATCCTATCTCAAGAAGGATGTTCTCAGAGCTCTCTCACTGACAGCATCTCTGTGCTCAGATTCTCCCAAGTCCAGTGTAAGTTATACTTCTTGCTGTTTCATTTTGCCCTCAACTGTGTCACACACAAAAAAGGCCAAGTTATGTGTAAAAAATTTGGCTAGTCAAAATTTCACAATGCTGACACAAATTTTAAATCCCTCTTCTCTTGGCCCTTCCATGTTTCCTAAATATATTTTGTAAAATGTGTTGACTCATGGATTGGTTTTCCTGAGTGTTAATAGATACTACATCGAAAGGGGTGTTGTATTTAAAAAATGTATTTGGTTCACTTAGTTGTATAAGTTTAGTGATGACTTTAACCTTTTAAATAGTTTCTAGAAAAAAATAATGCTTAGACAATGTAGTAGTTACAAAAATATGAATTTTAAAAGTGTTACCACAATCTTCACAGCAATCTCATTAATTATGTCATATTATAGGTGAGGTATCAGAAATTTACTAAGAGCTATGGAGCAAATTGCTGAAGCTCACACAATTTGTAGCAGAATCAAGGTCTAAATTAAGGATTTTCTACTCATCTTGAAATTCCTTTTACATTAAAATATAAAGAATTTTTTATTTTTTTACTTCAGATTGGTTTAGAGCCATTAATATGTTGATGTGTAACATGCTGTATTAGTTAAGGATCTCCAGAAAAACAGAACCAGTGGAGATGGGGAGAGAGAAAGATTGTGTTAGCAAGAGAGATAGTGATTATAAGGAATTGGCTCCCGTGATTACACAAGCTCAGAAGTCGATAATCTCAATCATCAATTGGAGACTAAAGTGCACATGGTATAGTTGCATCTGAGTCCAAAACCTTGAGCACCAGGGGAGCCAGTGTGTAAGCTCCAACCTAAAGGTCAGGTAAGCTTGAGACCCATGAAAACATGATTTTTCAATTTGAATTCAAAGACAGGAAAAAGACTACAGAAAAACAGAAATAATTACCCTTTTTGTTGTAGCCGTGTCCTCATTTTATTAGATGAGGACCATTCACAGTGGAGAGGGGATCTTCTTTATGAAGTATACTGATTATAATGTTAATTTCATCCAGAAATATCTTCACAGATGCACCCACAATACCGTGTCACCAAATGGCTAAAAAACAAACCATCATACATGCAAATGTGTAAATCTTCAGGCTAAAATGAGACAAGAATGGGAGCATTTTCCAAACATATTTGATAACAAAATTCATGTTTCAAAGAATGGTTTTTCAGGAGCCATGTTCTGGAGAACATCTTTAATATGAGTTACTCAAAACTGTAGAGACTACAGTCACTACACACTCTCTTCATAGCCCTTGAAAAGGGTCCCTCCATTTCTTTTTGAATCAATGTATCTTTAGAAAGCAATAATCTTCATAGAACCTACTAGAATAGAAGGATTTGTCATTTTTCTTTTTTTTAAGACAGTCTCACATTGTCACCCTGGGTAGAGTGCTGTGGCATCATAGCTCACAGCAACTTCAAACTCTTGGGCTCAAGTGATCCTCTTGCTGCAGCCTCCCAAGTAGCTGGGACTACAGGCACCCACCACCATGCCAGGCTAATTTTTTGTTTGTGTTTTTTGTTTGGTTGTTTTTGTTTCAGTAGAGAGAGGGTCTTACTCTTGCTCAGGCTGGTTTCTAAACTCTTGAGCTCAAGCAATCTACCTGCCTTGGCCTGGCAGAATTCTAGGATTACAGGCATGACCCACCACGCCTGGCTGAGGGGGTTTGTATTTTAAGTTACTATGGTAAATTGCTGCAATAATGGTCTCAAGTTTGTTCATACTTTCCTGGTAACAAGGGCCTTGAATTGTCCTCTCAATAGACTTGGCCATGTCACTTTCTTTGACCAATGAAACTGGAGCAATGAGCATCAAGAAGACTTTAAAAATGATTGCACATGGGGACTTCTGTCTTCTGCTTCTTCATTTACCTTGCTGTGTGGCAGCGTCTATTGACTGGCCTTCTCCTCAGAGCTGTGACACCTTGCTGACCACCAGCTGATTGGACCTGCTTAAGTGAGTCTGGTCATGACCAGCTGAACAACCACACAGCTGACTCCAGCCCAAACTCCTGACCTGAGGAGTCAACTGTGCTAATTTTAAGCCAATAAAGCTTGGAGAGACTTGTTACTAAGAATTTGGAATTAAAAGACCTGGTTCTTCCAACTTCTGGCTATGTGATTCAGCCTTTGAAAATCTTAACTCCTGGTCTTTAACGTTAGGACAATAATAAAATATATTTGATAATATTGCTTTAATACCTAAAACAGATAATGAGTGTGAGAAATACTCAGGAAGCTATAAACACTGTCTATGCATGTCAGTTGCTATCGTTTTATTACATGAGGTCGTATCTATTATTATGATTCGTTATCATAATGCTAACTCTCACTGGTGTCATTTGAATAAGGTTATTAACTGCCAGAGTATCTGTTTCTCTTGGAATACAGATAGTACTTTGGCAAAACCTATGTGGACCTAACCCCCAGGCCAAGGCAAACACCAAGGTTCTGAACTGACGTATAACCAAAGTTTGATGCGCCTTGTACAGTAAACCCCTCGTGTTTTGAACTTGGATCTTTCTTTGGCATCTTCAGCAAGCCCAGAATCTGGTAGAAATCCCCACAGAAAGCAGAGGTGGCCAAGGTCAGGTCTGCTGGTCTCCCTACTGCCTGGGAGAAAGGACAGTCCTGCCCGAGCCGTCTCAGGCCTTACAATATCCTGTAAGCACATACGATTTCCTGTAAGCAGGATTTAAGCACATCCTCAAATGCATTTCTTGATTTCTCTCTGCTCCAGTTTGTTTACTCCGAGTGGAAAAATAACAATAACTATGACATATAAGAATGAGAAATAAATGAATTAATGTGTAGAAAGTGATCGGAACACTACTGGAGACATTTTAAAATCTCTCAGTAACATGTCGTAAATACTTAAGAAGTAAATAGCAACTATCGCTCTTACGTTTGTAAAATAATAGTAATATTATACCATTACTAACCAGTAAATAACCAGTAAATACTGTTATTTAATTTCATTATTTTTCTCTGGATTATTCATTCTATAACTCTGCTGGGTCTTTCTCTTTTTTGGCCAAGTATGAAGTATGTCACAGTGACCGTCTACACAACCTCTAACATTAGTTACAACATTTATGTGACAGAATTCATAGATTATCAGACTCATTTTTAATAGTAATGTGCATTTAAATTGAAACTTATTAACGTGGATTTGGGGAGGTGAAAATGTGCTTAATATATATCAGTAATTATTTACAGTGAATCTCTTTCTTGTACTTTAAAAAGCATCTTAGAGACATTAGCAGTTTTGTTAACTGACTTTCTCTACTAAAAGTAAAAGTTGAGGGAAGTGTTTTTAATCAAACTAAATTATTTCACATGAGGGGAAAAGCCGGCGTTTATTTGCTTGTTTTTATAAACGCGTGGACTTCTATTTCCTCATTCCAGTTCAGTATTAAGTTCATAGCTTTTCACATGCTCAGAAAATGCTATTCATAATAGACTTAGATGAGAACATAGCATCCATGTACAACCACAGAAATAACAGTGAAAACTCAGCTTGTTGTTGTAGAAAATCCTGTAGCTGCCAATCGTAAGTTAGATCCACTCGATAAGAGAATGGGAGCAAAAAGAATGGATGATAAAATAAAATATAACAACACAAGCAAATCTTTTTCTTTTCCTACCAGATCTCCTGAAGCTTTGGGTACGCACAGGATAAACATTTAAGATGAGACAAGCAGATGAAAAAAAAAAAAAAAATGGCAAAAGCAAGTGAAACTCAAAGAATCCCCCCAGGTCTAAAGAATGTCATGCCCTCTCCAACCAGAGACGGGTAGTTAAAAGAGGCAGAAAGGGGACTCTCAGTGCAGCCAGAGAAAAGGGCCAAATGAGTGGTCTCTACGTTTAAAGCAGGGTGGTGGTAAGGAAGAATTCAGACTACGCTTTATAGACAAGAGGATGGAAAAGGAATTTGCAACAAATGGAGAGTTTATAATCAAATAATTTGACGTTGAATGAAGAAGCAGAAGGGGAGTGTGGCTGATGAAGACAGTAATTCCAAGAGGTGCCTGTCAGAGAATTTGGAAGTCATAATCTCTTAATAAGGGGAAAGAACCATGGATAAAATAACTTGGGGGGATATATTCAGAAAAATAGAAATAAAAACAAAAGTTTAAAAGTCATACAAGCTTATAAACTACAGTTTTTTGAATCAGGATACACGTACTATTTTTCTTTACTCTGGTCAAAATATCACGGCAATTTTCATGGTATGTTTTTTCCTGTTTCTGATTTCTTCTTTTCAAATATTAAGAATGTAAAATACTATGGAATGTATAGTAATCAGAACAAGTTTTCCATAAGTGAATATTCATTAAAATAAGTGTTATTGAAGATACAAATGATAAATAAAATATAACTCAAAATCATTTTTATTAATTCTGACCTACTATAACTAAAATTAACAATGTAAGGTAAAGTATTTGAGGGTTCAATTTATGTATATTTTATAGGACATTATACTTTGACATTATTACAGATTATTTTGATTCATCATAACATACTAACATTTTAGTTTATTCATTAAAACATAATTAATCCCATTCTCAGTGACACCACATCACGAGGTGAAGATTCAAATTCTGAGAGATTTACAACAGATTTTTGACGATCTAAACTAATTCTGGCTTGTTTGTGAAAGTTAAACAGAATGGCCCTTTTTTGAATCTGAAAGTTAAAACTCAAATACTTTCAGATGAAAATCCCAGAGGGCCAAACCAAATAGAGTGACAGGAACAGGGCCGGAGAACGGAGAGAAAGCAGAACCCACCCGGGGTCCACAGGTGCTCCCCCCAATTCTTTGCTTCTGAAATGATTCATTTTCCTGTGCGGTTTTCCGTTTGACTCATTGTACAATGTTTAGCTTTTATTCTCATTCTTTGGTGTCTTTGGCATTTTACTTATCAGTTTTGAATTTCTGGGTTTTTTTTATCTCTTTGGCTTGTCCTCAATGTAGGAATTAGCATTTATGTAGACATGTAGATAAACATAGATCACTGGTATTTACTCCTCTTAAATTCAGAATTCTGGCAAATTAACACCCTGGTCTTATAAGCAGTCATAACCGACCCACTACCCGGCATCAGAACTGACCCTCCGCTATGCCGTGGGTTGGGGGTGCTGTTGGATTCTTGAGTATTATTTGGCTTAGGGCAACCACAGGAAAACCACACCCTGATGAAGATGGCTACACACACCCACACGTTCTTCATCAAGTCACATCTCTTTTGTGTGTAAGTTAACTATAGAAGTAAAAAAGGAACTTAATCTTATTAATTTTAAACTCTATGTGTGTTTCCACTAAAGCTAAAGTTACAAAATATCAAAATACTTGTTCATTAATTATGCTTTATTATCCAGCTTTGTATTCATTTTCAATTGTTGTTTAACAAATTCGCACAAACACAGAGGGTGAAATAACATCCATTAATTACCTCAGAGTTTCCATAGCTCAGAAGTCAGGTGTGAGTAGCTGGGACTTCTGTTGTGAATGTCCCAAAGCTAAAATCGAGCTGTCAGATAGAGCTGCACTTTGCCTCGAGGCACGAGGTCCTGGCCCAATCTTGCTGTCTGTGATAGCTTTCACTTTAAGTGATTATAGGCCTGAAAACTTCCAAGTGTTAGCCAGAGACTGCTCAGTCCTAGAGGCCATACTTCACTTCTTGCCATGTAACTCTGTCAATATGCAGCTTAAAACGGGGATTTTGCTTCTTCGAAGTCTGCTAGCAGGAGAAATCTCTCTTGCTTCAAATAGATCTGACCTCTTTTAATGCCTTCCATGGTTGAATTAGGCCTAGCAGAATAATCTCTCTTTTGATTAACTAAAAGTCACTGATTGGGAATCCTAATTACAGCTGCAAAATCACTTCTGCCATAATATAATCACAGGAGGGAGGGGATATTACCCAGGGCCTATATACCAGAATGGTGAATATATTGAGGGTTCATTTAGGATTCTGCCTACCACAACTGTAAGCCACATACTTTGAAGTTTTAACTTGGATGTTTATGGTAACAGTTGACACATAAACTGTGAGAGAGCAGTTCAGCTTCTATATGGACTCAGAAGGCACCTCACATAGCGACCATTGGCAATTTGACCACAAAAATCAAATCGGTCATTTGCTTTGAGAACTTAAGGGAAATATTAGCATTTTATTGAATTGTATAACTAGCTACATGTGTTTATACTAAGAGTCTGGGTAAATATCTGGGCACATTTCCTTAAAATGAAAATATGAGACTGTCAGTTGCAACTCTGACGTGCAAGGTGGTCGGAAGCCATTACTTTCCTGTTTCCAGCAAAACACAGCTGAACACACTGAAAATCAGTGACTTCATTGACCCATCAGAAGACTGAGGTTTCATGGCGAATTGTCACCCCAGAAGCTGAAGAGAGAGAAAGTTCCGAGAATCACAGTTGAGATCAAAACAGACGCTGCTGGAGCCTCAAATCAGTAGGAACACTGCGTGAGATTTGCTGAGCTTCTAAGCGCTAACCATGGACCAGCAAGATGGCAGAAACTCCTGGAAGCTGCAGTCTTGGGGAGCTCCTCACACATTCATAGGTTTGACCCCCAGGTTCATAAAAGGATCTCACAGTGAAAATCCAAGAAAGACCCGTAGAAGCTTTGGCAGGAGGAGGAAAGGAACAGGAATGAAATATTAGAGATTGCTCTTCATATGTATGTATTTAAATGAATTGAAATAAGGAAAGAGATACTAACACTTTCATGTTTATTGTGACGTTCCTCACAAAGGTCAAAATATGGAAAGAGCCTAAATGGCACTGTTGCATAAATGGATAAAGGCAATGTGGTATGTATATACACTGGGATATTACTCAGCCTGAAGAAAGAACAAAAATCCCGCCATATTTAACAACATAAAGAATGTGGAGAACATTTTTCTGGGTAAAATCAGTCAGTCACGGACACATACATGTTTGATTCCACTTTTATGAGGTATCTAAAATAATCAAATTAGGACGGTGCCTGTGGCTCAAAGGAGTAAGGCGCCAGCCCCGTATGCTGGAGGTGGAAGGTTCAAACCCAGCTCTGGCCAAAAAAAAAATAATAATAATAATAAAAAAATAATAAAAAATAATAAAATTATCAAATTAGTAGAAACAGAGACTAGAATGGTGGTTTCCAGGGACTCAGGGAGAAAGAAATGGAGAGTTGCTATTTGATGGATATAAAGTTTTACTTCTCACTCCATACTGAACCTCAGAGTCACAGAATTCTATGATAAACATACTCTTATCTGACAATGTAAATGTTACTATTTTTGCATTATTATTATTATTGCTAAAAAAATTAAGTTTTACTTCTATAAGGCCAATAATTTCTAGAGATCTGTACAACAATGTGCCCATGGTTCATACTGCATTGTACACAGTTAAAAAAAAAAAAAAAAAACCTAAGAGGGTGGATCTCATGTTAGATGCTATCATAGTATTAAAAAATAATTTTCAAAAATTTAAAAATAAGAAAAAATTCATCTTTATGAAAAACAAAGAAATAACACAAGTATGTTCTCAGACAAAAAATGGAATTAAACAAGAGTTTAATAACAAAAAGATTAAAAGATACCTGGAAAATACCCAACTATTTGGGTATCAAACAAATCACTTCTAAATAAAATGTGATTAAAGAAGCATTTAAAAAGCTATTTTGGACTTAATCAAAATATAACTTATCAAAACTTGTGAAATGCAATGAAAGCATTGCTTTTTACTTTTTCTTTTTCTTTTTTTTTCTTTTTCTTTTTTTTTGGGGGGGCAGGGCTGGGTTTGAACCCGCCACCTCCGGCATATGGGGCTGGCGTCCTACTCCTTTGAACCACAGGCGCCGCCCAATGAAAGCATTTCTTAGTAGAAAATACATAGCATTAAACGTATATATTTGAAAATAAGAAAAATCTAAAATCAATAAACTAAGATTCCATTTTAGGAATCTAGAGAATGTGGAGCAATTGAGCTTAGAGGAAGCTAAAAATGAAATAAAAATGAGAGTGGAAATCAATGAAAGGACAGGAAGACATTAATAGAGAAAGTCAATGTAACTAAAGGTGATTATATGAAAATATCAATAAATTGATACACCTTTAGGAGGGAGAGAGATAAAAGGGGGAGGAAGGGGAGAAAGAAGAAACCACAAATAGCAGAAATGAGGATCACACATCCACACAATAAAATACTACTTAGCAATAAAAAAAAAATGAGCTGTCAGATCACTTAAAGACTTGAATGAATCCTAAATCTATACCCCACCGTGGAAGACGCATTTCTGAAAAAGCTAAAGAGTGGATGATTTCTGGAAAATGTAAAGCTATATGAATGAATCCTAAATCTATACCCCACCGTGGAAGAAGCATTTCTGAAAAAGCTAAAGAGTGGATGATTTCTGGAAAATGTAAAGCTATAGAGATAGTAGATAGATCAGGGCTGTCGTAGCTGGGTAGGTGAAGCATGGGGGGTTTCACTTTTAGGAGTGATTCCTAATCATGAAAAGCCACATCACCTTCCAGAACAAAAGCTGAACTCGAATGCACACAAAATTTTTAACAAGTCATTCAGGAGGCTGGAGAATCCCACAGAGAATGTGTAGACTGTGATCAAACAACTTAACTATATTATAAAGAAATGAGACAAGGTTACAGCAAAGGTTGTGGGCAAAGTAGGAAGCTTGGGAGAGCAGGACTGTGTGAGGGCGGAGTGAGGTGAAGTGAATTCCGCTCCAGCACTGCACTTGGGTTGAGTTTCCAGCAGAAGTACAGCGTAACAACTCTGGCACCTCTATATGTGTACGCTGGCATTTAATAACCAAGTAAATAAAGGGCAGAGAGTGGGAATGAGATCTCTCATCCTTCAAGTGGGAAGTTGGGAATGATTAAGGGAAAGGGGCTAGAAAGATCCCTACGACCCTTGTGGTAATTTATTAGCGTGGGAGACAGAGTATGAACTTTAGTTTAATACAAATTAATATACATGTATAGAAATTTAGAGGTTATGCAGTGTGTGTGTATGTACATATATAAGCTGAGTGACAAAGAAGATATACACTATTTAAGAGCTGTCATCTGTGTATTACTTTTTGAAGTTGAATTGAAGTGTGGTAGGGATATGTGGTATGATGTTTGCTCAAAAGATGGCAATAATCAAATGAACGCTAGTGTCACCATGTGACAGGCGGGACAGTCAAAAGAAATGATGGCAGCACAGCTCTCCTTTGAGGAGCACAGGACAATTCTGAGTGGTATTTGAAGTTCAAGAACAATGTGGACATACAGTGACAAAGGAGGCGTGAGTGTGCAACAGAACCTCCGACGTGCCTGACTGTTTTATGCCTACCTGGTGAGTCTGAGATGCACGGGGCTGTGAGGCAGCTTGTGCAGATAGAGGGGACTGGTCAGCTTTGCTCAGGCAGCAGTTGGCTGTGATCAGAAGTGTCTGGACACTGATGGTGACTCTCTGAGCGCCTCTTGTAATTGCAGAATTCAAACATGTATTATTATAGCCTTAATACAGTTCTTTCCTTTCTTAAAATATGTGTACATTTTGGGCACCATTTGAAAAAAATATATCGACACACACACACCTTGCTCTGTCAACAGAAAAGGCCAAGAGCAACAACTAGACTTTAATGTATATATATATTTTTATATATATTTAATTAATATATATTACTTATATATTTATATATAATATATTTATTTAATTAATATACATATATAGAAATTTAGAGATTGTGCAGTGTCAAGTTCCGTAACAATGAACCCACTTAACCCCTAGATCATGGTTTCTAATGATATTCTCCAATAAAAGGCACCAGAGCTCTTTGAGAAAGTGGCTGATTCCAGGGCCAGAGCGAGAAATATGCAAGATGAACCTAAAGCCACTTGTAGTGCCAAAGAGTAAGAAATTTCATAAAAATTAAAGATTAAAAAACCACCCACAATAATGAGTGTCTGTCAAAGAGAACCAGGAGCCAAATGAAAGAGCTCCCAGCGGTCAAAGTGGGAACAATTTGTGCAGCAAAATAATGTAAAATTTCACTGAAACCCAGTCTATAAAATAACTGTCTATGAGTACAGACTGATATAAATAATCTCTTAAATATATAAGTATAGAAAAATAATCAGGACAGAAGGATTTAAAGTGATGTGTCTGGATACTCTGCCTTGGAGGAGGTGGAGTCTAACTTGGTGTGGGCAGAGCGTAGGGAGAGCATTCACAACTTCCCAGGAGGAAGACCTGACAGGGGTTATGTCAGGTAGGTCCTCAGAATGAACAACAGGTGGTCAGAATTAGCAGCAGCCACATCGATAGCGTGTACTCTTGATATGATGTGAGAAAATATAGCAGTTTATATCTGTAGTCATCCTCCCCCAAATGCACAAGCCTGTTCCAATCATGAGATAACCATCAGAAAAATTACAGCGGAGTCTATGAAATACCTGATCGAAACTCATCAAAAGTGCAAAGATCATCAACAGACCTCCAGGGGAAGACCGAGAAGCCGCCACAGCCGAAAGGAGGCTCATGGGATCTGATTACTAAATATATTGTGATATTCCAAATGGGATAAAGGGAAGGAAAAGCAGGAGAAGGAGGAGAAGAAAAGAAGAAAGACGGACAAAAACACGAAGTAAAAGCCAAAACCAATCTGAGCAAAGTGTGGTCCTGAATGAGTATGGGAGGAAATTGATGTAACAGGTGCATCATGCAAGTATAAGGCGTTAACAGGAGGAGACACGGAGGATGGGGCATATGGGGAGCTCTTAGTATCTCCACAATTTTTCTGTAAACCTAAAATTGCTTTTAAATACTTGTAAACGTTTATTTTTAAAAGTGGGAAATATTATTGGAACAATCTGATGTGGACTGAATTCCCCGCCCCAGTCCCCATTCATATGTGGAAGTGTTAACCCTGAACACGACACCAGGGTGGGTTCTAATCCTTTCGGATTGGTGCCTTTACACCAAGAGGGAGAGACACCAGAGATCTCTGCCTCCACTCCTGCTCTGAGGAAAAGCCGTGTGAGGATGTGAAAGATCTCCAAGCCAGGAAAAGAGGCCTTCCCAGACACGGCATCTGCCTGCAGCTTGATCTGAGACTTTCAGCTCCAGAACTAGAAGACGACGCCTTTCTGTTGTTTCAGACCCCCAGACAGTGGTATTTTATTATGGCAGCCAAGCAGACTAACATACAGTCAATAATTAATAGTGATATCAGCTTGAATATACTCTAATTGGAGAGAGATGCCCAAGTAAATTTAGGGAGGACTTGAAAAGTATTCATCTGATGTGAATATATTCTGAAGATATTACTGAATATGCTATTTGATGTACAACCCAAATAAAATAGTATGCATGCTTCTATGGTCAGATAACCAAGCAAGTTTGAAGGATGACCACGCTTAGTGTTCACAGAAAAAATATCTGTGCTTAAGCAGCAAATAGAATTGTGACACAATGAGAGTCTAATACTTGTGTGTTGGAAACTTAGACTTGATATGTTACTTCATTTAAAGAAGATGTGTTGTACTTGTTATAAATAAGTTATTGTTATTTAAAATTAAGAAAGAAGTAATTGTTAAAATTAGTAATAGAGTGCTCTAATCCTTATTATCTTGAAATCTACTTAATTTGGGGACAAAATAGTTAGCCCGTGTGTGATTTAACTGTTTCTCTGAAGTAAGGAATATTTACATATTCTTGTACCTTTGGATAAGCCTCCTCCCCTGTCTCATGTTTGGATGTAAATTAATATAGTCTTGAAATATGATTCCCTCACCACCACCGGTATCCTGACACACTTCATTTGCATTTCTCACTTGGGAGAAGTTACACTCCAACTAGAACAATGGCCACAATTGTAAATTTTTTTGCTAAATTAACATGTAATGGCTCTGCTGGTTGCAAATTCAAATAATGATGCTTGGAGGTGGAGTGCTTGTCCTTCTCTCTGAAAAAAACTAAATACCTATCCTCTTTTTCAGACTTAATTCAACAGAATCATTGAAGTCATTTTCCATTTTACTTCAGCAAATGGATTTTAGAAAGCATTTCCACCCACTCCAGAATCAACATTACATGGAGGGCTTGCAAATCGGAATTTTAATTAAAGCCGTTCTCGAAGAATAATGAAATTACATGAAAAGTTCATTTGTCTGGGAAGAATAGAAGCCTGTTAGCTCATTGGACTCTGCTCACCACATGGATGATTCTTCATACCCTTAGTTAAATATCTGAGCAGCCTCTTAGTAACACTAACAGCCAGTAATTGAGGTTTGAGTACTGAATGTATTAATAAAGACTGGACACACATGGAAAGGTCAATGATAACTGTTTACCATTTTTATTTAGTTGGTGCTTTCCTGAACTAGAACATAATTTCTTTGAGGGCAGGGACCTTCGTTTTAGTCTCTGCTGTGTCCCCAGGCATCAGAAAAGCACGGACATATAAAAGGAAGTCGTAAATATTTGTTTAATGAACTGAATATGCCTTTCACAAAAAAGAGCTAGAAAATTCTCACTTTTTTTCTGTAAGAATGTTGCAGAACCTATGTGGAGTGACTCTCGACAACATTTGAAAAAGACAAGTTCTGTTACTCAGATAATTTAAAATGTGTCCGATGTAAAGTCATCCCTAAACTCAACATATATGTGGAAAATAGTAAATTGTAGCTAAATGTACCTTTATTCACAAAATATTCATGAAATGCACTCTGAGTGTTGGCCGCTTCTTTGTAAAAACCTTTAGGATGCTCTGTATATTGCTATATGAGTATTAAAATGTCAACAAAAAATTTCTTTTTTTTTTTTGAGCCAGAGCCTCAAGCTGTCACCCTCAGTAGAGCACTGTGGCATCACAGCTCACAGCAACCTCCAACTCCTGGGCTAAACCAATTCTCCTGACTCTGCCTCCCAAGTAGCTGGGACTATAAGTGCCCGCCACAACGCCCAGCTATTTTTGGGTTGCAGCTGTCATTGCTGTTTGGTGGGCCCCAGCTGGATTCGAACCTGCCAGCTCAGCTGTACGTGGCTGGTACCTTAGCTGCTTGAGCCACAGGCACCAAGCCATGTCAATAAAATTTTAGGCTGAATCAAATCAACATTATATTCAAATCACGGTTTTTCAGGACTCTATTTCCTTTTATAATCATTTACAAACTGGCAGCCACTTTTCTAAGAAATGGAAAAACTGAACTCACACAAAGAATACAATGAAAAATCCAGAAATTGTACCACATGAAGATTCAGCTGCATTTAAATTTTTTGAGGATTGCTATATGGAAATGAGCAGGACTCAGCATTCGTCGGTCCAGAGAGCATAATTTATTTTGGAGACAGTTTTGAGATCAGTATAGGAATATTTAATTATTATAGCTATTGTCTTATGGAGTTTATTCTCTCTGGTGGAGGGAGACTTCTTTCTACTGAACGTACTCAAGTTGTGTTTGACAAAGATTCTTGACTGGAGTCAAGAGTTCTTGATTTGAGTCTGCTTTTTTTTTTTCTTTTTTTTTTTTGCAGTTTTTGGCCAGGGCTGGGTTTGAACCCACCACCTCTGGTATATGGGGCCAGTGTCCTACTCCTTTGAGCCACAGGCACCACCCTGGCGTCTTGAATTAATATTTTAATATTAATGACGACTATTTGTATCCCTGAAAGGCCACAAGCCTATTTTTTCCATGACTCCAGTAAACCGTCTATTCCCAAACCTCTAGTCACCAACACAATCTTCAGTTCAGCTACAATTCCCTACAAGTCATCTGGAAGTGACACAACTTACTTCAGAGAGTTGTCACTGAGAATTAATTACAATGCATACAATCTAATATGTCATCGAAATTAAGTCAAATAGGTAGTAAAATAAATCACTTGCTGAACTCTTGTCTTTGGCTTATTTCCCAAATATTAATTTATTTAGGCTACTATTTCCTACGCAATAAGCTAGTCCCAGATATGCAAAAGCACACCAGTGCTGACCAGCCCTCGTAGGCCTGACAGAGTGTCCACCATCTCTTTTTCACAATGGAGCCATTGTATCTTTGAGTTACAGGAAACAAAATTTCAGATCACGTAATATCTCGCCACTGATTATATCACTAGCTGGTGGTACAGCCACCTGATTAAATGGAGGTCTGCTTCTATCAACACCTGTATATAAAAGATTTTTCTACCAGAGAATCCAAAGCTATGCAATTACATTGCCTTATTTATTTTCATAGAATTAATATGAAATAGCGATTTCCATTACTACCTCCATTAAAAGGAAATGGAACTGTAACTTCCTTCTTTCCATTATTACCACTAATTTTTTTTTACACGGTTCATACTTAGACAGGAAGTTTCAAGCACTCTAGATTCCCATCATTAAGTTTAAAGCACGATCGCTGATTTTCATGAAACACACGGACCTATAAATCTGAGCTCACTCTGGCTCTTGATTTTCCTCCATTTTTAATGAAGCAAAAAGTGATTGTAATCAGTTAATTGAATGTGCTTAACTCAGTAGGGTATAGTCAGGAAACAGCTTTATTTTTTCTTTTTTTAATTGAACTGTAATATGCATATAGAAAATTGAATGCTTTCTGAGTGCATGACTCAACAGATTCTCACGAACCGCACAGCCCTGTGTAGCCAGCCTACAAATAAAAGACCCTACAGTTACCGGCACTCGGGAAGACCCCATCAAGTCCCCTTGCAGTCAGCACACTCCTGCTCCTATGAATAACCACTATTCTGATTTTTAGCAATGGAAATTTGCTTTGCCTGGTTTTCTTTATGAAATAATTGGAACCATACAGTATGAACTATTTTGTGCTTGGTATCTTTTGGTGGCTATTTGGGCTGTAAGATCCATTCCGTCATCATAACACAATTTATCTTTTCCCATTCTACTGCTTATGGGCGTTTTACTATTTTGTAGTTTGTGTCAGTTATAAATGTGGCTGATGGGATCAGTGGGATGTCTCCTGTTGGCTGACAGTCTCCCTGCCTGGATATCATCCACGGGCCTGATAGCAGAATGGCTGGTTCTTGGAGTATATGTACACTTACCCTTGATAGGTATTGCCAAAAAGTTTAAGCAGGTGTTTGTAGCCATTTCTACTCTTGTTAGCAATGTAAGAGCTTATGCTCTCAAATTCCCTGTAAACACCAGTGGGTTCTCCTGCCCATCCTGTTCATTTTAGGCAGTCTGAAGGGTGTCTAAATGGTCTTATCACTATTTAATATGTATACGCATAATGAGGAATGAAGATAGGCTTGTTTTCAAGTACTCATTGGCCATTTCTGTATCTATTGTGAGGTGAATACTCTAGTTTATGTCCATCATTCTATTAAATCTTCAATATGCAGAATCCTACAATTTTTGACCCTGGCAAGTTTAATATATAGTACTTGGATTCTACTAAAATTTAAATTCTGTAAGATGTTTAAATTCTGCAATGTTAATTTTTTCTCATTTCTTCTAGTTCTGTATTCAGTAATTATATTTGCAGTAAATATTGAATTAATGAATTAATATAAATCTTTCCGTCATATTAAAAGGTGTGTGACAACGGAGGCGTACATCAAGCTAGGATTTTAACATAGAGAGCTATCTTAAAGTTTTTATCCTTTATATTGTTGGCTTGTGCTAAAATCATTTGGTTATCCAGAAGATGAAACAGATTTATAGGGTTTTATTTAATTGTTTTCTATCTGCATAGGAAATCTCTAGGGCTCCAGCTACATCGCGCACCATGAAGCCTGACTCTACAGTTTTCTTCTTCTCTGGAAACCTCTTCTCTGTCTTCAGCTTGTGTATAATCGTCATATTCGATCCCAGTGTTAATCTCAACAGTATTCTCCCTCCAGCTCTCATGCCTTTTCAGCACAGGAGGTGGAAAAGAAAACACAGCCCCTTTCAGTTCAACACATCAGAGGAGGCTAGAAATCCAATTTCCTGATTCCCAGTTCAGTTTTCTCTCTATTTCAAACATAATACCACTGAGTCAACTTTAGCTACGACATCTGTAGAAAGTTCCAGCACTCAGAGTGTACAGTGTCCACTCTTCTTTAAATTCAGAGGATTAAAAAAAAATAAATAAATAAATAAATAAATTCAGAGGATTTAGACAAAAGGGAAAAGGAAAAACAAAATGTTGTCAAGAATGGGGTTTTTGGGGGAGTGGTGTATAAACTTCCAGTTTAATTTACTTTTGGAATATATACAGTTTTTTATAGTATTGCATCTTAAACAGCCAGGGCATTTCACTCAGAGAGATTTAAAACACAGGAGAAAAAGGTCTGCTGTTTCGGAAGATGAGTACAGGCATGGTGATAAGGGCAATGCCTGGGGTAAAGGAGTCACACATTCAACTGTACATAAAAATATCTCAGCATAATATATAATAAAGACAATATCTTTTGAACTATGTCATTAATAAATTAGAGGCCTTACCCTGGCAAGCTTTTTCATCTGATAGTAAAATTAGAAATACTAAATCATCAAACCTCATCAAATATTACTGCATATAAAGATGTTGCACTGAATTATACTGAAATTGTATAGAAGGCTGAGCGGTATTAGTGGCATTACTCACACGAATGTTATAAAATAAAATGACATGCCAAGAACAGAAAAGGCATTTCCATAAAATGAATGAATTTGAGTTGATAGTTGGTGATATCTTTGCTTTGCTTGTCGCTATAGTATGAACTGAAAGCGGGGGTATAACAAAAACAGGAAAATCTCTTGTAATACCAAGTGCTAATTCTCCCTTTAATTATGACATCAACCACGGTACAAGAATGGCCAATAATAAAAGTCAGAATAGAATGCATCCTTCTTAGCACTCAGTGTATTTCTAAACACAAAAGTGCTCTTTGCAATGTCTTTTTCTAACTTTTGCATATTCTTGTACTTTTTAACTCAATTTTCTCAAACACAAAAGGAAATATGATGATACAATTCCTATATGTTTTCAGTAAGTTTCTTAGGATCAAAATAGACTAAAAATGCAACAGCAAGAAGAAAACTGAGGGTACGTGGGATGCCTTTGAACGCGACTGACAAAACACACCAGCTTCAGGTGCAAATACATCTGTTTGTGAACCGGAGTTGTTTACGTCCCTATGAACGTCTTCATTCAGCCTGGTTTCTGGGATGCCAGCAATGTTGACAAGACCTCAATTCTCTAAATTGTCAGTTCTGCTTCATGTGGGTTGACCATGTTAATTATTCTCAGGCTGCATCTTACATCTAATTGTCCAGAATTTTTGTCTATTTCATTCATTTCTGTCATCCAAGCGCCTATGCTAAGCACATAACAGGTGTTCCACAAAATTCTATTGAGTAAATAAATGACTGGAGGTGAGATGGGTCTACAATTCTCGCTCCCCATCCTCCCAAACTCAACTCAGCAGAAAAGAGTTGGTTCAACTATATGAATAGCCCCAGTCCAAATATCCATAAGTCTCTTTAGTCTGTATTTTAATCAAACAATGTGATCTTTTGTCTAGAGTTCAGCAGAAGTCAATCCCAAGAGAGAACTGACCTACCTCAATCAAGAATAGAGAAATGGGTAGAACCAAGGAAAAAAGAGCCAAGGAATGTAACACAATTGTTAGGAACTCAAAAGATGGGAATGGTCAGTATTGTATATCTGTGTTAATAAAAGCATCCATGTATAATGCTAAAATGTAAGATACCCTATGAAAGGACATGTAGACCTTAATTAATAAAGGTGAGGTTTAAGAAATAAAACAATTTTAATTCTTTGATTAAAATTATTGAAATTATTTTCAAATAATTATTATAATTATAGTAAAAGTACTTGGAAATAATTCAGGATTAAGGCTTCAAAAATTCATCAGGCTTGGTTTATTGAGCCAAGAATCTCCACATTTGCAGTTGGCTGCTCAAAGTGAAATCGATAAATGCTTTTCTTTGTAGAGGGGATCGCATAAGCCTGAGAGAAGACTTAAAAAAAAAAGTGATGACCCCTTAAGACTCTTGGTTATCTTTTGTATTAGAAAGTAAAACAAAGTATAAGAATGGATGACCCCACTCACTGAAGGCTTCTCCATTACAACTTACCTTCAGTGTTCCTCAATGGATTGGTAAAAATGTTTTTTTGAACAGGTTTCAAGACACGGATTTATTGACTGGTTCGAGACTGAGCTATCAATACAGCGTCTCCAGGCTGTCTGGCGCACCCGTCACCTCTGGGCAGAGTTTTGAACGAAGCGGTAGGTAAACGGCCTTCATGTTTATTGCAAAGTTTCATCTATTGATTAAGAACCATACTAAATAATGAAATATGAAGAAAAATTGCCGATTGCCTAATATTTCCATGTAATATGTGGATGATGAGATCCTCAATTCAATACCATAAAGCCATCCCATAATGTTTTTCTGAAAATGCTTTATAAACATTTTGCAGGTAGATGCCAAATCTTCCTTGTGGATAACGCAAACAAACCATTTACCCATTCTGTATATATTCTGTATATATGGACACGGAAACGTAAATGTTAATTTGTCAACCTCAAGTCCGAGAGCTGGCTGGTGACTTGATACATCCACATTCAATGAGCATCTGTTGAGAGTTCACTCTCCTAAGGGTGCTGTGGTGTCTTGGTTTAGAGCATGGACTCCAAGGTCACGTCCATGCTTAACCACACACTGGCTAAGGACCTTCATAAGGTTATTTGAACTTCCTTTGTTTCAATAGCTTCATTTGCAAAATAAAAAAGAGAAGAGAACACCTGAATTTACAGAGTTTTGCAAATCGGTGAATACGTGCAAATCACCTGTATGTGTCACGTACAGGAACAATTGTAAACATATAATGAATCCCCTATAATATTGCAGGTGGTAGAACAACCCAGTGTGGAGATAGTTGAATACCCAGATTATCTGGCCTACAAATCTGTAAAATATGGCTATGTTACTAACCTAATGGAATATGCCAGTCCCAAGCCAGGTCTTGAAAAGGCTCCTTACATCCTAGGGTCATTCTCTCTTTTGGCTGCCTGGGTGTTGATGCCAACATTAGCTCTGGAAGGTCCTTGGTGAAAATGACAGAGTCTTTCACAGCCCGGGTCCCTGAATGTGGAAAGGAGCCCTGGACATTTTTCCATGTGTGTGAAATAAGTCTCTGTCAGGTAGAGGCATTAGTCCTTTGAATAGTTTTTACTATTGTGTATGCTCTTCTAACTTCTAACGTGGTTGGCAAAAAATAAAACAACAAAAAAGGCACATTGTTGGGTTAAAGGAGTTTATCAACTCATGAAGAAGCAGAGAGACATGAAAATTAAAAGCTCAGAATTGTGGAAGTTCCAGACAGAAAAAGTGGCTTGAACTACAGGAGCTCAGGGTTCTCCAGGAAGATGAGATAACACCTACTTGGGAAATTCAATGTTGCATGTACTTGTGCCTCTCACACACAATAAAGTATTGTCCCTTCAATAAAAAGTGGGATCGTGACGCATACGTGAAGCTTCTCAAATCAGGGAATAGCAGGAAGACCCAAAACAAAAAAGGCAAAGGGGGAAAATGCCAGATAATTTTGGAGAATAGCAAATACTAAATTTTCATGGAGTTAAAGAGTGAGAGGAAGAAAGGACAGAAAGGTGGGCCAGCATCAGATTTATTTCAAACCTTTATTTCCAGGTAAAGATATTCAGGATGGATTTGATAAGCAAAGGGAACCTCTAAAGTCATGAGAGCAGAAGATAGCGATTACAGATACAATTAAAAATACTACAACTCTTCATGACCCTCGCCTGATTTTCTGCTTTTACGTTCCATAATTCAGTAATACCAAACTATTTGCATATTCTCAAGCTTTGCTATTTTATATCTCTATACCTTTGAATGTATTTCTTCCTTAATTATGACACGAACTATTTCATTCAACCTCCTAACCTTCTCAAGGTTACACTTTTCATTATTCCGTGACTGTGCTACGTGCATGAGCCTTGCACCAGGTAGCTACCCAATAAATAGGTATTTAATGAATATACGTCTGCCATGGACTGCCTCATAGTCCGTCTCTATCTTTGTGACAACACAATGATCTAATTGAATACTCCTGTAACGTTTCACCTGGGTCTATATCACAACCTTGCGGGGCACGTATCTTACCCGTAATGATGTTTAGCAGACTAAATTGGTTTGTGGTATGGATCACTGTGATGAGAAACCAAATTAGGAAAACTCTTTATAAATGGACCCAATTTTCATCCTTAAACAGGCACTATAAAGTTATTTCAAACTCGTTCATGTTTTTAGACCAACAAAAATGCACTACATTACTGAATTAGTGGCTAATACAATATAAATGAGTTTGGGAGGCCACAGGCTGTTTTTAAAAGCATGATGTTCTCTGGATTGATGCTTTTAAATACGGGTAAAACGAAAGCTGATGTATTCTCAGCAAACTTAGTGGGTTCATAGCAAACTAGGTTGAGATTTCAAAAGCTCTAGTGCATTCATTAAATCCAAGGTAGATAGAACTTTAAAATATAATGTGATATTTATATAACGTAAAATGTGGTTAAGACATGGTGCTACTGTAATGTTCTGGAGACTCATGAACCAAACTTGCTCAGAAATAATTCTGTGAGAAATCCAACTTTCTTCACCACTCCTCTCTGGCCACTAGGATCTCAACTATAAATGTTAGTTTTATCTGTTCTGTTTTTTCGTTAAAACAAAAAACAACTAAGTTAGTTTGATTTCTCAGTTGCTAAGTTGAAATTAATAAAATCATGGTAACTCAGTTTTCTAAGTCATTAGTTTTAATGTTAGGATACTGGTCCACGTAAAAACCACAGAATGTACATGATATAAAATCCTTTATTCTTAGGTGTTGGTAAAACTTATACACATGAGCCATTGGGGAACTGTCCATTTTTATTTCTTGATGTTTGGTTAATTTAGATTGGCTAATTGTAACATCACTGATATGGTACTTTGAGAGACATCTTACTGTACAGAAAATCTAGTCCTTAATAGTCTTCATTATGTGTTTATATAACTCTAACAATTCATTTATGTCACTATTAATCCTGGGAAGATCCTCTTAACTATCGTGGCTGTTTAGGAATGCCTGGGAGTGGCTTCCAGGCCAGGATGAGAGGGGGTTATAGATGTCTTGACTTCTGATCAGAATAAAACAACTTCTGCAAAGAGTGTCATAGAAGATATTTCTTCTGTTCTTTTAAAGTTTTGCTGTGACTGTCCTGTGTTGAATTGCTACGTCCCCAGGTATAAATAAACAAACTATATACAGGTGGTCCTCTCTCACCTCACTCTTTGTTGCTTTGATTTTGAAATTATTTTGTTTTAAACCCTCTAACTTGGTTTACATAATGACAAAATGCAGTAAATAGAAGAAAATAATTGATGTTTATGAACAGATTCTATCACGACCACATGGATCTCCACTGAGCGGCACGGGAGGTGATTAAAGGTCTAGAGACGGGGGGGACTGGGTGTGCTCTCAGCTGTGCCTCCTGACTTGGGCAAATCACCAGTGCTTCAGGATTATGTTTCCTTGTCTTTAAAACAAAAATATATATATAATACCTGCTTCTCCATTTTGCTGTAGGGATGACATGAGTGGGGAACATATAAAACCCTTCGAAGAGAAGCATAATCAAAGTGCCTGCTTTAAGAATATACAGTGGGTTGGTTCTTAGCAGGAAGTTATTTTGGAATGAGTGGAAGTCCGCGTTAAAGAATAGTTAATAACATTCTCTGATTGCCACAAGGGCATGTAGCTATTTAAAACATTGAATCAAAACCACTACAAATTAAAGTTCATTTGGGTCATTAATCCTCTCCAGGATACTTTCCTTCAGCTGTTTCTTCTAATGAGTTCCCTTAATAGATACCCCTCAGTTTTCACCTATCTTCTCAAAGCTTTTATATTACTCAGGCCTCAGCTTTAGCAAAGGGCTGTGCTTCCAGTTTCTGAGTCAATTGGAGGCATCAGCCAAGAAGGCTTTCACTTCCCTTGCAGGATAAAAACACACCGTTAGGACACACACGTTTCCCCTTCCTTTTGTTCAGTGAGGGGCGATTTGCCAGTCATGTTCTTTATTCCACCGTCACTCACCTTTTTGGGGACGTTGCTCTAATCATCATCAATTGATCATCAATTGTGCATTAGAACAATTCCCCTTGAAGTTTTATATATACCTCAAAGGTAACACTCCCAGAATTGCATTTGATAAAGAACTCCGACCTGAACAGCACTAGGGTGTCTCCCACCCTGTAGACACAGTTTACAATTTCACGTTGATCTCCATCCAGTAATTCTTGGACATTGTCACCTGGATGTCTCAGTCACCTCAACACAAAATCTCAAAACATGTGCCTTTTTCCATGCTCCTTATATCAGTAATTGTCACAATCATGTCACTCTTATTAACTTTTGACAGTCTACAGTTCTTTCCTCTCCACTGTCGACTGTGTTCATCAATGATAAGACCCACCCATTCTCCCCAAATCTCTGGAAATCATTCCATGTCTGCTACTTCTCCTGCTATTCTCCAAGCTCTCATTCCTCATAAAACTGGATGATAGTCAGAACCTACTAATTCTACTCACTTCCCCTTGACTGTTAGCCCAGCGATCTTTCCAAAATTCAAATTTGATGAGTTCCTACCCTTTTTAACATCCTTTAATATCACTGGGATGCCTTTTAGGATAAATTTCATACTGTTCTTAAGGTCGTCTTTCTAATCATCTTTTAGATTGAGAAAACCTGGTTTTATAAAGCATTTTTTAGGCCCCCAAGAGAAATATAAATCTTCAAATTTTTGCTATGAGGTGCGAGATGTACCCTATCTGTAAAAGTTATTTACCAAAAATGAAATATAGAATTTTCTATTTCCCGATTTTAATATTCTGATCAGATTATGTCCTATTATAACTATTGATAAAACACACATTTCTCAAATATTTGTTGCTCACTTTTTTTACCCCCTCTGCCTGATTTCTATGCTCCAAAAATACAGCCCTTTTGGTTAAGGTGACGTGGTATTTAGAATTTTGTGCAACACAATAAATTATAAATACTAAGGAAGGGTTAAGATTAATCGCAAGAATATTCTTCCAATATTCTTGTCTCTTTTCTCTCCCTAATTTCTAAAAAGTTTCCCTGTCTCATTAAGCATTTAAGCAGCAGGGGACAGTCCCTATTCACGCCTTGCTTTGTTCTACATTATACCTGCTCCTGCCTCTTAACTGCGGGCTCTCTGGGACAGCAACCTGTTATTTGTCTAGCCCTGGTTCACCATGTACATTTCTGTCTTAAGCAATAAATAATAATCACCATCTGGTCGCTGTAATGTAAAAGAACAGCATGAACAGAGCCGCAGAGCAAATCACGATTCAGAATGTCACAATCATCCTGGGCCTTCACATTTGCATCAAAATAGTCGAAAGTCCAACTGCCCCGTCCTCTTTGTCTAAAATAGTCAGAACATGTATTGAATTGATATCTTCCTACTATGCTATACAGCTGTTTTTTTTTTTCTCCTGTATACAAAATTCCCTTTTATATATGGGTAATTCTCGGTTTGCTTGGGGATTATATTGCTGCCAGTGTATTTTCTGCCAATAATGTTTGGTTTGTTTTTATCAGCTCTCATTATTGGTTTTATATGAGGAGGCTTCAATTTAGACCGAAAAATAGTTAATCCCATTTAGCTTCTTTCTCTTTTCTTCCTACTGAAATCCATTATGGGTAGAGTTTTTAACGTAATCAAATAGACTATTAAGCGTCTCATTTTCAACTGCTCAAAAGGCAACATTTTTCTCTACTTTCGTATCATCATATTTTATCCCTACGTTTTCTCTTGTGCTCTGTAGACTCAAGCATTGAGAGTTCCAGTAGAATGCCTACCTTGTATGATAAGGCCACATTCAAACACCAGCTGATTACCATAGGAACATAACATTGTTAATTTTTACGGAGAAGCCTATAAGTATATTTATGGAAGAAGAGCTTCCTATTCTGTCTAACCATGTACTGAAAGATTACCAAAAAAATATATATAAATACCCACAAATCCCTTCCTTCCTTGAAGCATGCCTGTTTGCAATACGACTTTGCTATCAAGAGGTGAGAGCCATCATTCCACCTGTTGCTTCTGCATTTGGCTATGAAACTAATCAGACATTAGCAAACAGGATATAAGCAGAAGCTTGAAAATTACTTCTGCAAGGTGGCTTGTTCCTTCTCACAGTTGACAACCTTTTCATCACCCTGCGAAGCAGCCCAGGTTAGCCCCAAGGAGCACCAGCAACCAGGGGAAGCAAAGGGAGGAGACCAGCTGAGACTCCTGCCACCTGCCAACTGACAGACGTGAGAGTGGGGCTGTCCGACACCGCTCAACACCAAACAAATCACCAGCTGACCTCAGAGATCAGCGCTGACCCAACCAGAATAACCCAGCAGTTTACCCAAGAGTGGTGAACAAATTAAAAGGTAGTTCCTTTAACTTCTGGCCCAGTTTGTTGTGCAAAAAGAGATAACCGATTACACAGGTAAATGGATAAGCATTTGCTCTCTGAGTTATGAACAGGGAGAAAGGACGATGGTGCAGTGACCACCGGCAACTTAGCAGGCTCTCTATTTCTTGCCACCAAGAAGCAATTATCTTGTAATTATTTTTACTTCTCCCCATTTTTTTTTTACATCATTAAAAATATCCCAAATCCCCAACTAACCAAGAGAACCCAATGGACCAGAGAGACACAATATTTTCCCTTCTGCACCTGAATTATTTTACCAGTGCCACCCAGGTTGTTGCAAAGAACAGGCTGTACTCTCTCTTATGGTGTCATAATATTTCATTGTATATCTCTATCATTTTTTCTTTACTGCTATTCAATAATCACACCCTCCATGCCACCATCCCTAACACGCAGCGGAGACTATCCTGAATCCATTCTATAATCTTGTCATGTGGTATATAAAAGACATCATGCAGCATCTGAGCTTCTGAAACTGAATTGTTTTACTCAGCTTGCCTTTGACACCCATCCAATTTGTCACACGTATAAATAGTTCACTTTTTACTTCTTTTTCTTCCTATTTTTTTGCAGTTTTTTGGCCGGGGCTGGGTTTGAACCTGCCACTGCTGGTATATGGGGCCAGCACCCTATTCCTTGAGCCACGGGCTCTACCCTTTTTTTTATTTCTGTGAAGCATTCCATGGTACTGAATAAATAATACGTTGTTTAATATATATTCCTGTTCAGGGTTCTTTTCATTGTTCTCCAGATTGGGGCTATCCTGAATGGTCCTGCTATGAATAATTGCCTACAGGGTTTTGTGTGGAGGTGCACAAAATTAAGTCCATGTTAATGTAGGTTTTCATGGTCAATATTGGTGTACATTCCACGGGTGTTTCAAAACAATATGAAATTAGGTGAAGCATAGAAAGCTCATCTCCCTTCACACCCCTTTACACACTCCCTTTAAAATTGCCTTAAATATTTCTCCTACATACATTGAAACCCATATTAGATAGTGTTATAATTTTGACTTTATTCATCAAAAATAATTTACAGAATTCAAAAGGAGAAGGAATGTATACTATGTTTACCCACATATATTTTATTTCCTTTGTTCTTCCTTCCCTTCTGATTTTCCAAAATTTAATTCAATTTTTTTTTTTTTTACTCAGGGAAATTTCTATAGCCTTTTTTTTTTTTCAAGTAAGTCTGATAGTGGCAAATTTTCTTAGTATCTTCATCTGAGAAAGTCTTGATTTCTCCTTTAGTTTTGAAAGATGTTTTCTCTGGTTATGTAATTCTGAGCCAGCCAATCTTGTCTTTCTCCACAGGAAAATGCCTTGGACTTCCTTGAAGCCTCATGGTTTATTATGAAAAACTTTTTTGTTATCCAAATACTCACTCCGTGTTCGTAATGCATTGTTACTCTCTCTTTACTTTTGAGTATTTTCTTTGACATTAGTTTTCAAACAGTTGACCATGACCCTGTCTTGATATAGAATTTTTTAGCCTTATCCTCCTTGGTATTCACACAACACATTGACTACACAGATTTATGGCTTTTGCCAATATAGAAAGTTTTTAGCGTTATTTCTTCAAGAATTCTTCAGCTCCGCTTTTTTCTTCTCTTCCTGGACTTTGGTGACATGAATATCATATCTTTGTTATAATTACACAGTTAACTTTTTTCTGGTTTTTTTTTTTTTTTTTTTTTTT
>NW_003852525.1:2985613-3004877 GCF_000181295.1 Otolemur garnettii | reverse complement strand
TTTTTCTGTTTTTCAGACGGGGGAAGTTCTGTTGGTCTATCCTCATTTATCGAGTCTTTCCTCAGTTTGGTTTTGCTTGCAAGCCCATCTCCCCTAATAGAATAGAGTCTTTACTCTGTCAGGGCTTCACTGAGCACCAAACTTCCCCAAGAAACAAGGCAGGTAGAAAAGATGCACTCACACTTGAATTTGATCTCTCTTATTGTTTATTTCTTTGGGATAAATCTAAATGAAAGAGATCGTCAAACAAGTACGGATTGTCATCCTAAAGGGTCTCCTAACCTGGACTTTGCATTCTCACAAAACAAAACGCATTTTCATGAGCTACTTTGCAGCTACTCTGCAATTTCTTCAATCAGTTGGGCTTTATGTCCCCTCGCATCTGTTTCCATGACACGATTATAACCAAGGCAGGCATATTAATGGCATTATCTGCCTCTGAAATACACCCAAATGCATTGCAGCATCAGACCATTTTCTGATTCTCTCCTTACAAAATAATAATAATTTAAAACCCTCATGCATACTCACTATTTTCTGTGTCTATGGAAATTAACTGGGACTGAAGTGTAATGTATTATTTATATTGCTCCTAGAATTTAAGCCCTCCGGTCCTTTAGAGTGTTGTAATTTATAAAATTATCTTCTCCCAATATCCTATGACAAATAGGTCACCACAATCCTTCTCCTAAATTTATTAATGTGAAAAATGAAACAGGACAGAGACTAATGAGAACCAGACCGGGAGGGGAATGCATAAGCTTTATGCTCTAAAATATGCCACCTGCCAGACCTTGAGTTGAATTTTTGTTTTCCAGGAGCAGCTTAAAGACTGTGAAATTTATATGGAAAATAAATACATCTAACAATAATTAACAACAGTGATTTTTTTAATAGCACGTTCCCAAGATATACTATAAACTTTGTGTGTGATAAAGACAACACCAGAGCTAAAAGAGGGACACATCGTAAACTACTGATTCAGGAAAGCTCCAGGTTTATCTCCTGCCTTTCCGAGCAGCTAAGGAAAGTGCATTACAGATACATTTCATTGCTGGACAAATGGGAAAGAAGAAGTGGACGCTGAGCAGAACAAACATTCTTTGCACGAAACTCTAGGTAGTACCTCCCGTGTGCTTCCCAATATAAAGTTATAACACTGACCAGTGTTTTCAGATACCATTTGCTCCAGATTCAGAATCATTCCTCAAAAGGCCACATATCATAATAATTAAGCCTTGGTGGATAAAGTCCAGGACATGAAACTAAGTGACAACACAAGAAAGCCTTTCTAGAAGCAATGAAAATAACATCAACCAGGTTCCTATGGAATGAACTATCCCCCTGCTCCCACACCCCACAAATTCATATGTGAAAGCTCTACCCCCCAGTGTGATGGCGTTTGGAAGTGGGATCTTTGGGAAATCAGTAGGATTAGATGAAGTAATGAGGTCGGGGTCTTCCTGATAGGATTCGTGCCCCTTATAATTAAAGGAAAAGAAAGTGTGATCTCTTGTTTCACACATACACAGAAAAAGATGATGGAGTACCCAGGAATGTGGTAGCCACCTGTACAAGCCAAGAAATGGACCTCTGAAGGCAATGTACCTGGTCAGTGCCTTGACCTTAGATTTCTAGCCTCCAGAACTGTAAGAAATAAATTTTGTTGTTTAAGCTGCCTTGTCCATAGTATTTTATTATTTTGGCAGCCTCAGCAAATGACTACATGAGTATTTTAATTTATCCTGCTTTAACATAACACAGAGCATTTATTTAGAAAACTACCCTTTAAAGAGGACAAGATCATTACCTTTTTCTTTAAACTTATTTTTTTTTCAGATAGTAGATATTTTCACAGAGATCTCAGCAAGTGCTGGTTTAAATATGATTCAAGGTCCAGTTTCTATTTCTATCAAATGTATCCTGTGAAATGTTTGAAAGATCCGTACCTTATAGTTTGTAGTGGTTTAAATTTTACAAAACACTTTATTGTATTTGTTATTTTTAGTTATTATGGGTTCATAATAGTTGTACATGTTTTTAGGGTATATATGGTGTTTTGATCTAGGCATACAGTGAAAATTCATCAAGTCAGCATAGTTGAAGCATTTAACACAGCAAGCATTTATCGTTCAAGTGAGCAACACTCTAATTCCACTCTCCTAGTTATTTTAAAGTACGCCATAACTTATTGTTGATTAAAGTCATTTTGTTAACTATAAAACATTGTTTATTCTGTCTAAATATATTTCTGCACCCCTCACCCATCCTCACTTTACCCCTACTACCCGTCCCACTTTCTAGTAACCATCATTCCACTCTCTGCTCTGCAGACTAAAACATTGAGAGTATATTATTCCTTAGTTTAGTTTTGTTTTTTTGAGACAGCATCACTATGTCACCTTCAGTAGAGTACCGTGGTGTCGCAGCTCACAGCAACCTCAAACTCTTGGGCTTAAGTCATTCTTTTGCCTCAGCCTCCCGAGTAGCTGGGACTACAGGCACCTGCCACAATGCCCGGCTATTTTTTTGTTGCAGTTGTCTTCATTGTTTAGCTGACCCAGGACAGGTTCAAACCCAGCAGCTGGATGTGTATGGCTGCTGCCCTACCCACTGAGCTATGGGTGCTGTCCTTGTTTGGTTTTGAATAACTTCTTTCAGTTTAAAAAAAAAAAAAATCCAACTCATGCTATAAAAATAATGTTCTGCTGAAAATATTTATTTATTTTTTATTAAGTCAAATACATATAGATCATGACTACATTTATGCATATGTGGGATATGATGTGTTGATTTTTTTTTATATATACAATCTGACATGGTTAGACCAAGCCAATCAACATAGCTTTTAAAAAATAGTATTGATTTTAGTAATAATGTCTAAGTGCGTATTTTACCATGTGGCTTTTTGAAAGCAGGCATATGTGATTATACCATATTTCATGGTTGTGCTATTCATAATATATAAAATGAATCTATTTGCTTATACCTGTATACGTTAGTCTATAAAATCCTGTCTAATGGATTCTATTAGTCCTGGTTTCTAGTTAAATCACAATGCACATTTACCAGCAAGAAAAAAGATACACTATATGGCAAAAGGGGGAAGAAAAGAAGAGAAAATGAAGTAGAGAAAATAAATGATATAGTCCTACCATTACATAGACAGCCATTTAACCCCAAGACCTTCACACCTCCTGGCTAGATTTCTCCAAGAGACAATATCTTGAAAACTAATTCCATTTTCTTAGAACTCTTTAAAAGCCTCAATTAAATTGTGTACATACACAGAGGCTGAACCAAAGGTCACCTACCCAAGCAAACAGGGAAAACACATAATTGTAAAACATTCAATAAATGTGCTTTAAACAACTGCAGAATCTGCCAGGTTAACTTCCAAATTATAGAGCAGAGAAAGGAGCTAGCCTGGAACGCTGGCACCGAGATGCTTCTCCTCCTCCTAGTCCTCTCTTTCTAATAGAAGTCAAGATGTTTCTCAATCATTAAGAAATTCCCATTATTTTTTAATTTACTTCTCTAAATTCCGACAAATCCTGTGCATTAGCTTTATCTAGATAAGTGCATTAGTGAATATATTACAATTGGCTTTGAACTCCTGAAGCAAATTAAAAGAAAAAAACTATGAATCCTTAAGACTCTCGTCTTTGGGTCACTGAGATATATATATGTATATATATATATAAGTATATATATATATATAATTTCATAGTCAAACAAAAACTCATTTCAGCAAATATAGGGAAGAAAAATAAATGGAAAGGTAGAAAAACAATCATCTCTTTTCACAGCCGATCTTTCATGATATTTGGAAGAGCAGAGAGCTGCTACTTTCTCTAACTTTATTTGCAGTATTTCAAAAGCCAAGCCTATATTGTCTCCTTTATTTGTTGGTGAAGTACTTGTTTTTCCAAGGCCTGACATAAGAAAAAGAAAGAAAAAAAAAATAAAGGCAAGAAGGAAGGAAAGAATCTCACTATAGTGCTTCACATTGCAGACCTATTGCTTTATGGTTTCACAAGTATGACAATGGAAATGCAGCTTCCATTTAGAAAGTTAGTTAATTTTTTAACATGCATGAGAACAGACAGTTTTATAAGCAAATTTGTACAGCTGTCATTGTCCAGTGACTAGAAAAGAAGTGACAGGAAATGTCATTTTGTGGGGCAGGTCGGTTCAGAAAAACTTAAAAAATAAAATCAAAGCCTACATATGTAAAAATGAAAGATTGTACTGCTTTATTAAATAAATAGGTATGTTAAATTTAGAACGTGCTCCCTGAAGCTGTGTATACAGAGTACAAGATCATCCGAGACAATGAACTATTAGTTTTCACTCATGAAATCAATGTACAGGAGTTACAGAAACCAAAGAGAAACCTGGACTCAAGGAGTTAATAAACATTAACAAAAAAAACAGTAACAGGCCATATGGAATGGATAAATTGGATTGTACACAGGTATGATCACATAGCACAGGTTTTGGATGAACCGATGAGATAATTACAAGGGTGAGACAATCACATGTAGGATTTTATAGGAGAGCAAAATGTTTATAATGTGCTTACAGTTGCTGTGATTGGTATCAAAATTGATCATAGTAATACACAGTTTAAGTTACTCAGGAGGCTGAGGCAGGAGGATTACTTGAGACCAGGAGCTACAGGTTGCAGTGAGTCACGGTCATACCACTGCACTGGAGCACGGTGGAGAAATGAAACCTCATAGCTAAAATATAGGCGTGTGTGTGTGTGTGTGTGTGTGTGTGTATATACATGTGTTTTTTATTTTAAGGACTTATCATATGCTGGGTACTGTAAACCTCACAGGACTGATTTATTTGATATTCTCAACAACGGCATGAAGCAATTTCTAATCTTATCTCTACCTGAAAAGTAGAGCATTGGACTCAGAGAGGTATAACCAAAGATCAAAGCAGGTGTAAGCATTGGAAGTCAGAGTTGAACCCCAGTCATCTGATAGTTGTACATTTCTGTGTAATGCCTCTTGTCAGAGACTACATAATTCTGTTTCATCATGATTACTTGGTCGGTGTTGCTTTTTCATAGTTTGAGATTTTCGCCAGCCTGGGAAATGAGCCTGACACAGCAGTAACTCTGGAGCCAGTGAAAAGCCTTGTGTTCCGGAGTCCCTGATAGAACAGGGCTTATTAATTGAACACAGTATCCCAGGTCTCACCTCCTTAAATACACGTTCAAGCAAAAGAACAGAAAGACAAAGCCATTTCTATTCCCAACATCAAACTCTACAATTTCCAACATTTACATTGTGTTTTTAAGCTGAAGTAAATCTATTTTTCACCTTCAGCTAAATGAACTAACCAGTAACTCACATAGTACCTGCCGGACACAATCAAAACAGGATCCTGGAATTTTCATTGACAAGTGTAAATCAACTTGACTGCAAACTAAAGAAAAAGGTTGCCTCAGGTGAAACCCTGCCAGTGGCACTTCTATGATGTATATTACTTCTAAAATATTATAAAAGCGTGATGAAAAGATCATACCTTCATTTTGGGTCTTGTGGACTGTTAGGCTGTTAGATTTTCTCCTTGTCTGATCCATGTTTTGCTCTGCTTCTTACAGAGGCCATGTCAGCTAAGTCTGTAAGATCCTAGTATTTTATTTTATGTGTGTTGTTATTTGTTTTTGCTTGTAGTTGCCCATTTGCTCAGCTTTAGACCCGTTTCCACGCTTACCTCCCCAGCCAGATTTGAGATGTCAGTAAATTGCACGGTCCCTTCCTGGTAAAAACCCGCACGCTATTCATTAGTCCCCTCGCTGACTTTATTCACAGAGTTGCTATTTGGAAGCAAAGACCAGCAGCCTGTGTTGTCAAAAAGTCAACCGCCTTCAAGCAGTCACCCTGCCTCAACTCCTGCCTTCCAGCAGATGTGGGACTGTTTCCCCAGACCTCTGTTACAAACCACAGACTGGACGCCACCAAACAAAGCCAACCAACCCCACACTCACATTCCTGAAACTGAAGAACGAGAGCCCCATGGAACTGAATAACAGCACAGGTAGATTCCCAGCGAGATGCTCTAACCCTCAGCAAGGGTCGCCTGACCCATTCCAGGCACAAACACCACTCAGAAGCGCCAGGAGCTGGAGCAAACTCTGGCAGAAGTTGACTAAGAAGGCCTCCCACAACATATTCAGAAAGCCCTAATTAAATCCTCGGGGCTTTCATTTGCCAAACTAGGCGTCTGATGAATGAATGTGACACATTATACACATTTAGACGAGTGAACTTTCCAAGAGTGAGCAGTAAAGGAGAAATAGCAGAAACAGTTTTCATGGAAAGATTTCCATTTATAATTTCTTCCTCTAATGAGTTGTTTGAAGTTGTGAGTACTCTTATCCCACGGGAGAGACATTGTATTTCATTCAGAATTTCATTTGTTCAGTTCAGAACCTGCATGTGCCCCGTGACACAGCAAAGCAGCATCACACACGAATTCAGATTCTCCAGCGGGACACCATTCATACACGGAGGTGCACTTGATCTACAGCAGCCACGATGCCTTTAACACCTGCTCTTTCTGCTACTCTTATTCAGATGCAGTCATGAGCCTATTTTCACATTTCTCACCAACTTCTGAAAGATTGAAGCCATGAACTACATAAGAAGTGATACCAGACCCCTGAAAGTGATTTCGGGAGACCTCTGGCAAAAGCAAAACTAAAGAGGGTTAATTCTTCTTATTAAGTACTTAATACTTCAGTGGGACTCAGTCTTTCACATGTTCAAGGTCTGATAAGTCTGCGAACTTGCCCTTGTGTTCTTACGTGGGCAGCACTGTACAAACATCCCGGGAAGGTCTCATAACCTTGGTCCATAAGTGCTCACAGCTGTGGTCATGCTGGCATGTGATGGCGTCCTGCTGAGTGGCATTCGTTATTTTGTGTGTGTGTGTCTTTTTTTGTTTATATCATAGCTGTGTACATTAATGTAATCATGGGGTACAGTGTGGTGTTTTCATATATAATTTGAAATATTTTCATCAAACTGGTTAACATGGCCTTTATGATATTTTCTTAGTTATTGCATTAAGACATTTATATTCTACACTTAGATTCACTTGTATCCTTGTAAGATAAACCATAGAGGTGATCCCTCCAATCACCCTCCACCCATCTCCTCTCCCCTCCCCATATTCTAAGGCTATAATTAGGTTATGAAAGCTATAGATTAGTTTCATAATATAGCTGTGCACATTGGATACTTTTTCTTCCATTCTTGTGATACTCTGCTAAGAAGAACATTTTCCAGCTCCATCCATGTAAACATGAAGGACATAAAGTCTCCATCTTTCTTTAGGGCTGCATTAGTGTATTAAACACTCAGTAGAAACTTGCAGAATACTCAATTGTAGGAGAGTTAGGAGTCTGGGTATAACTGACCATGACTCAGAACAAGAACAAAACAAGAAGAAAATGAAATTTCTCTGCCTAAGGAAATAACAGGAATGCGGAGAGTTGCAGTAGCCTGGTGGAGGTTGCAAAAGGTATCGGATAGGGAAGAAGAGCCAGCACAATCGTGATAAACTGTGGTCTCCGTGAAGGACTGTGGTCAGCAAGAAATTTCCTACCATGTGAAAGAAACGATAGATTTCTAAGACTACAGGTTCTATTTGAAACCTGTAGGTTTTCCTTCCTGGGGCTTTAATTAGCCCTTTATTCCCCTTTTGGAAAGTGTCTATAAGATGCAATATACTCTGTGAGTGATTTAAGAAAGTGAAAGTGACAATTAAGCCGCTTGGGCCTGTCATGACCGCACATCCAAGAGATTAGGATGAAGAGAACAGTGAGCTTAGAATGGAGAAGCCATTTGCAATAACAAGAGCTATGAACTTGATGGGAATAGTCCATTTATCTATCTACCGAGAATCTCTCTCTTGAGAAACAAAGACAGGCAGAAAAAAGTAAAAAGAGAGTTCATTCAGCTTAGGGAAGTTAATTATTTTAACAAAGGGGACACAAAGAAAGATGCCACCCTGCTACCTCACCCTCACTTCCACACATAACTACGGACAGAGACCAAATGAAGGTTCACGACCAGTGACTCCCACAGTCGCGGGTGCAGCCCAGAAGATTCAAATCCCAAATTAGACACATGATAATCACCTTATCATCTCTTCTCTAATAAAAAACAATTGACCTCAATCCAGGAGTTTTATTCAAAGCAGAGTGGAAAAAAAGATTGCATTGGGCTTGTAACCAAAAAATAACAAGTTGTTAGCATGTACATGAAGGAAAGGAATAATTTTAAGTAGAGTTGTCACTTGCAAAGTCTGGCTGTGTTTTGGCTTTTGTTTAGACAAAAGATGCCCTTGACTATACGCATAAGTAGAGTAACAAGGTGTCTTAGTCCAATTTCTGCTTCTTAAAACGGGTAATTTAGAAATAATACAGATTTATGTCTTATAGTTCTAGGGGCTGGGATGTCCAAGTTCGAGGGGCTGACGTCCTGTGAGTGCCGTCTGACGGTGTCATCCCGTGGTGGGAAGTGGAAAGCCAAGAAGGACAAAAGACAGACAGAGAAAAAGGTGCCGAAGTCACTTTTATCACAAACTCAGTGTCTAGCCGGTGACACTAATCCATGCCCAAGGGCTATGAAGGTTCCACCTCTCAACTCTGTTACATTAGAAGGATTGTGTTTGCAACACCTGAATTCTGGGGGAACCCAGTCAAACCATAACGTGAGAGTACATTTGTGAGGGGACTGGTATTTTTTAGGGATGTGTGTTAGAAAGAATAAAGTCACAGTTTTCACCTAGTAGAAAAGAGAAAAAAAGAGAAGTACACAATGATAATATACGTAAGTATTTACCAGTCACAAATCTAGGGGATAGAGATTAAAACATAGCTTTAAACAACTGTGGAAGCAAAAGGAAGATGAAGAGGAGGTGAAGGAGGAACAGGAAAGGCCATGAAAGGGCTCCTCTGCAAATGTCCATTTTCCAAGACTCACAGGGAGACAAAGAGTAGGACAAAAAATAAACAGAACTACCAGGCCATAAGACACAGATTTTCCTGAATTCTAGACTTGTGTTACAATTGCTTATCTTTGGTGTCACCCACAACCCACATGGATGATGCCACCTACATAGAGATGAACTCAACAGGATCTAGAGAAGGTCGAAGGCTGCCCTTCCAGAAATGGCACCACTGTGCACAACTGAGCAAGGACGATTGATTATTGTTCATAATATAACAAAGGACCAGGATTTTGGAACTACTGAAAACACAACAGTGGGTGTAACTATTTGTGAATTTGATTTTATTTAAAAATGCACAGCTGTCTCCAGTCCTCTGTCCTGTCCCTTCCTTTGCTCTAGTGACTGTTCCAGACTCAATTTCTGAGTCTCTACGAGGGTGTGAGTACTCATCCCATCAGGAAGACCCACCCACAAGTATCACACCAGTAATTTGGGATTCATCAATCCTAGAAGAAATTAGTGCACCTTTTCAGTATGAAAGACCTATGTCTCTTCCCCTTCTGTATACACAGTAATTTGAAAATGAAAAATTAATAATTCATCTTAATTTAAATTTTAGATTACAAATCCATTACCACAAATGCTAATGCTGCTTACCTTGTTTCTGCCTTTGCTATTTTCTGGACTGATTACATTCGATCATTTTGAAAAAAGTTTTGGCAGTTTCTTTTAACGTTAAACACACACTTACCTTATGGCATGGTAACTTCACACCTGGTTATTTACCCGAGGAAAATAAAAATAGATGCAATCCCCCCAAAGATTTGCTCAAGATGTTCATTGTAGCCTTATTCAAAATTACTAAAAATTGTAAAAACTGTCAAGAACCCAATGGTATGTGTAAATTCAAATAATGGCATACTACTCAAATATATGGCATACTACTACATATATAAGTACATATATATATACACACACACACACACACACACATACATCACTCCCATGGCTTTAAATGTTAATGTACATTACTTAAAGTTAAAAAAATACAGTAGGAAAGTTGAAAAGTATACTAACTGCTATATAAATGAAATTGTACACTACATTTAAAGTTGTTTTGTAATAGAGTAAAACTATGTTATGGTAAGTGAAGTTTGTCTTTGTCTTAATTTGCTTTTAACCAATGTATTTTAATATTAATATCAAGTCAACACAGAGTTTATGGTATGGTACAGTTTGGTGTATAGAATTAGTTAGGCCTTGGCAGTGCCTGCGGCTCAAAGGAGTAGAGCACCAGCACCATATATCAGAGGTGGTGGGTTCAAACCCAACCCTGGCAAAAATAAAAAATAAAAAAAGAAAAGAAAAGAATTAGTTAGGCCTATTTTTTTTTTTTTTTTTTGAGACAGAGTCTCACTCTGTCACCCTGGGTAGTGCCATGACCTCATAGCTCACAGCAACCTCAAACTCATGGGCTCAAGCCATCCTCTTGCTTCAGCCTCCCTAGTAGCTGGGACAACAGGCGCCCACCACAACGCCTGGCTATTTTTAGAGAGAGGATCTCACTCTTGCTCAGGCTGATTGCAAACTACTGAGCTCAAGCAATCCACCTACCTTGATCTCCCAGAATGCTAGGATTATAGGCATGAGCAATGGCGCCGGTCTTAGTTAGGCCTATTGTTAATAGTAACACTCAAGCAACCAGAAACTTACATTTATCCAGAATCTACCAATCCTCATGGGTGCCAGATAGCAGGGAGCTTACTGCAAATGATTGAATGAATAAATGGATAAATGGATGAACATCAGGCAGTGATATAGAATAATATCAGGATATAAGTAGGAACTCTAACTTTTGTTCCTACCCTGTCATCAATCTGTGTCTTATCAAAGCCACGATTCCCTTTCATTTCATTAACTTCAGTGGTAAATTCCCACGCTCCAGCTTCCCTGAACCGTGAGCCATGTTTGGCACAGGTGTTAGCCTCCTCCCAACTACTCTCTTCATTGGGTTCCTGTGACGTCAACACCTGCTACCTTACTGCTTGAACCTTCTCAGTTTCCTTAGCTGGTTCCTTCTTTTCTTTTTGACCTCTTAGCATAGTAATTCTCAGAACTCAGGCTGGAGACATTTTTCCTCTTTCTACATATTCTCTGAGTGGTCTCACCCAGTGCTGTGCCATAAAAAATGATTTATTTCCTGATGACTCCCCAATCTATATCTCTAGTCTCGTCTTTCAAAATTCAGATATATTCTTCTTGACATCTGCACTCATCCATCTAACAGCCGTCACAAATGTAACAGGTCCGTGATTTAGCTTCTGCCATATTCTCCTACCATCAATCAAGATAAGCTAGGTGGTGCTGCAGTAGGGAACACCCCCAAATCTTAGTCACTTAGCATAATAAAAGGTTATTGCTTGCTTTTGCTATGATCCCAAGATAGATTGGCAGGGAGCTAGAATAATTATAGTTACTCATGTACGCAAAGGAAGTTATAATGCAACCCATGTACCCAGGGGATCCATCGGAACTTCTGTCTCCATGATTAAGTCTGAAAAAGGCTGTATGTGTTTGTAGAATCAGGCACAGACCTGTAGAACCTTTCACTTGAGAATGGCATCCATCACTCTGCTTGTACTTTGTTAGGTAGACCGAATCACATACACACGTCTCCATTCCAAAAGGGCGAGGACATGCAGTCAATCCCATTAGTTCCCCTGAAGAAGAAAAACTGAAAATAGGCTAAAGCACTTCCATTGTGACCTAACCACTCCACTCTCCACAGCCTGCACTCATTCTAACACGTCTCACTGAGTGGCAGTTGCTTATTTTGGCTACTTGGAATCATTCTCCATTTCTCCTATTTTTCTCAAGCCTTATTTTCTATTCCTTAACAAATCTATTTGTTCTCCCTTCAACATATATCCAAAGTCTCATTCCTTCTTATGACATTCCCACTGTTATCACTGTTACCTACTGCTAGTGCTCCAAGAGCCTCCTAAGGGATCCTAATGTTAACACCACGAACCTCCTGATCCGTTCTTAACAAAATAACTTAAGAGGTGCCGGTAAACCTGGGGTGCAATCATATTACCTCTTCGTTCCAACTCCTACCATTCAGAGGAACACGATTCCTTCTTACTGTGATCTCCAAAGCTCTTCACGATCCTAGCCTATATTTTTTCTTACTTTATCTATTAATATTCTTTCCTTGAGGTACAGAGGTCTCCTCTGTAATTCTGGACTAAGCTTGTTGGACCCCTTAACATGGAGCCTTTTCATCTGTTCTGTTTCCCTGGAGAGCTCTTCTATTCCATCACTGCACGACTTGTTCCATCACGTCTTCAGGTCTTCACTGTCACTTTCTAATGGAGAAAAGTCCTGGCCACCTATCATTTTCTACCCCCCATGTTCATTGGTTTTTCCAAGCTCAATGACATAAATTATGTTTTATAAAGTTTGATATTATTTATCTCCATCTTCAAATTTAATCTACAAAAACAGGGACTATTGTATGTTTTTATATGCTGTACCCCAGTTTCGAGATACATGTCTGGTATAGGGTATAGACAGTATATGCTTAGAAACATATGGAATAAGATAATTATAAATCCTATGAAGAAATATAAAGCAGCTAAACAAATAGAGTGAAGGGTCAGCCTATCTTAGATAGGACGGTCAGAGAAGGCTCTTTAAACAGGGGATTTATGAGCCAAGACGTGAATGAAGTGATGGGGTAAGCCGTTCAGATACCTAGGGGCTGAGACTTCCAGGCAGGGTAGGTGGAAATGCCAAAACAATAGGACACAGGTGAGTGTTCTAGGAGTAGCAAACAGGCGAGTGTGGGCACAGTTTCAAAGAGCAGAGGGGAGTAGTAGGACATGTGATCACAAGTGTAGCCAGAGTAAGATCAGGGTAGCCTTGCAGAATAAAGAAGGGATCTAGATTCTAGTTCTAAAGATCTGAGTCCCAACAGTCAGGAGCTGCCGTAGAACACAGGGATACAATAGCGAAAAGCATGTTTCAGGTACTGCTCTGCTGTCAGTATAATTAGAGAAACACGCGGTAATGAACCAAACCACCTGGACGGATGTAAACTGCAACTGTGTTAGAACATCAGAACACGCCATGACCAGTAGGGCTGTTCAGAAGCAGTTGAGATGTGAAGTTCCACTCCAAGATTTCTTGCTAACTGACCTTTTGATGTTGAAATAATTGAGTAACCTCTTTGTGTCTCTGTTCTGTCTGTATTTTTTCAGGATAATATATTCACAGTGAAAGAATATGAAACAAAATATTGCAAGTATATCCAGAAATTAAAGGAAAACCATTATAAAAGGGACTATTTTTGTAACATGTCATATAAGTGAAAAAAAAGTGTTTTTTTGGTTTTTGTTGTTGTTGTTGTTGTTATTGTTGTTTTTGCAGTTTTTGGCCAGGGCTGGCTTTGAACCCGTCACCTCCGGTATATGGGGCCAGCACCCTACACCTTTGAGCCTCAGGAGCTGCCTAAAAAAAGATTTTATTTTTACCTGCATGAACTCCTTTTCTTTCCCTTGTCCCTCTACTGATGACTCCATTCTTCCCTTTAATTCTCATCACTTCTTTATACCCACAGCTCCACATGATTCAAATATTTTTGGAACCAATCCCTCCCACCATTCGAAGAATGGTATACTTATGCCAGAGTCCTTGAAAAAGTTGAGAAAAAATGATCCATTTGTTTACATAAAGTAAACATTGTGATTTATTTTTAAGTAAATAAGAAAAATATAAAAATTTTCTGTTCATGAAGGAGCTGCTAAAAAAATGACCTGAATAAGGTGTGATTGTGAAGTGAGAAGTCTGACCTATCAAAGGGTCTGGGCAGACAGGACCTATACAAGTCCAGTAAAGACATGATCACATTTTTCTTTAAGCTGAATGTCAGACGGCAGCTCTATGCATCCCATCTGAAAATTGGCAGGTAACATATTTATGTTGATTAAAAATGGAGTCACGAATGCACCAAAATATTGATTATTTTCCCAGAAGTCTTGAAATCTGTTTTCAAATTCTTGCATCTAATCAAAAAGCAAGCCTGCGTGTTTTTTGCTGTTCACAGGACTGTGTTTAGCCAACATGTCAAATGCATAGAACTGTTTGTCTTAATTTGAGCTTGAGATAATTTCCGTTTCATTTGGAACACTGTTACGGTCTGAGACACTGTATTGATAAGTTGGTTTTCACCTTGAGGATGCATGTTTAACTCCCTTAAATAAGCAATTAGATCCACTAAAAAATGGTAAACCTATGAGCCAGGTTTCGTGGTCAAGATGTGTCACACATTTGGTTTTTGAACCATAAACGGCTTGATAATGTATCACAAATTGTAAAATCTATTCAGCCTTTGGCCTTGACTCAGCTGTCCTACTTCCAGAAAGTAAATGGTGTCACCTATAGTCAGCATCAGTACTTTGAAGAAACTCCCGAGACCAGTGATGATTCGATCCCTTGGCCCTTATAAAATTCATGGTTTTGATGACTATTTGCATGACGTCGTCCATTTTTAAGGCTTTTGTGCATCCTTTTCCTGATGTCCTATGCAATGATGCTTCTTCATCAAGTGTGAGTTTTGGGTGGCAAGTGTTAATTGGTGGCACCTTCTGTTAATTTTACAAATCCCTCTCTTTCATCCGCCAACACCCGTGCGCCAGACCACATGTGTTGTCAATGGACAAAGAAAATCCTATAAACACATTTTTTTTCTGTTTTGTATAAATCTGTTGATTTTGTCCTGTCTTTTAATGGCACTAAAAATGCCATTTCTTCAATGACTATATATTCTTCATCAATACGTCTAATAAAAATGGCGAGTTGTTGGGGCAGCCTCTGTGGCTCAAAGGAGTAGGGCGCCGGGCACATAAGCCGGAGGTAGTGGGTTCAAACCCAGCCCTGGCCAAGAACTGCAAAAACTAAATGAATAAATAAATAAAATGGCAAGTTGAGTTGTGTTTGTAGCATCTGTGCTGTCATCCATCACCAAAGCCTAAAGTTAAAGTTATCAGCTTTACTCTGCTAACTTATTTCCATAAATTTTCCAATTTCTTCAACTCCCCTGACTATAGCCTGGTGAAACAAACTGATTTTAGAAATAGTCCCCTTCTTTTTCAGGGTAAATTATATCTCCCATGCTTTCCATGCTTTGCTTAATAAACCCACCCCTCCGTGAATGGTTTTGATTTTTTTTGCTATTAAATATGCTACCACATAACTAGCTTTTACAATGAAACCCATCCGAGTTGTAACTTAAAAATTTTGTTGTTGCTGTTGTTGGGAACACAAACTTTTTTTCAGTTCCACTATTTTGTCCTTGCCATGCAATCCTTCATCCACACCTAATTTGGCAGCCTGTGTCTGCATATTAATGCCTTTTCAAATTATTATCTGTGAAAACTTACCCAAATTCCCTACAAATTAAACAGAGTGCCTCACTATTTGACAAAAAGTCATCATCGGTCTACTTTTTATTGAACCATCTTCCTTCATTCGTAATTTTCCATTTTCTGTTGAGATGTAGAAGCCATGCTAAGATTAAAAAATAATAACTAGTCAGGGACTATTAGTTTATTTTTATGATGATAATTAATTGATAGGAATATAGAAAGCAAGGTTTGTGCCCTTCCCCATCCCGGCTGCCTATACAGGTGATGAGTGAGGCTCCAGCCTGGTGTGGAAGCTGCATAATAATCCAAGAAGAATGCTCATCTGATTTCTAAATGACATTAAATGCCTTATGTTGCAATAGCAGGTTGAAATATTTTCAATAAGCATTGCCTCACCAAGTCACCGTGGGTACATGTAATGTCTCATGGTGTCAATTAGACTGTCTGAGCTTGGAAGGTGACACACTGTGAGCTGCCCACATAAAACATGCTACAAACAGTGAGAATGTACTTATGTTTATTTTATGTGACACTATGACATGCCATTGCTGTCTGTGACGTTCATGCTTGAGAACCGTACAATTGCACACTACCAAAAAAAATCACCAGAAAAACTCATAGCGTTTTAACTGAGCTTATAATTTTGTGTTAGGCCCTATTCACAGCCATCCTGGGCTGCATGCAGCCTAAAGGCTGTGGGTTGGACACCCCGTCTTCCATAAATTTGAATTGAGGGGTGAGTAGAGCTTGGTCATTATATGGCTTAGATAGGCCACCTGAATGACATACGTGTACCACAGAGTGAGGTGCAGCCAAAATCACTTTAACGCTGATGCTGATAATATTTATAAAATAGTAAATATTCATCATAGATGATACCTACATATTTGCATCTATGCGTGTAGTGCAACATCATTTTTTCCTTCCCATATTTCTCAGAGATAAGTACTGTTTAATCAATGCTTCAGGATGAAACAGACAGTAAATGCCTGTGACAGGATTTATGACCTGGACTTTCTGACTTAAAAAACATGATGACAAGTACACAGGAGAGCATGTTCCTGGTGAAAGTGAGCTCTGAGGAGGCTAAGAATTAAAGTAACAAAATTGAATGTGGACAGGAAAAGACTAAGTAGGCAATTGGTGATATACTGGTAAAATTGGAAGAATAGTAATGGCAGTAAAAGGTAAATCAGTGTTGAAGATGACCTTGATGTTTGTAAACAGGTCACTGTAACATCATCAGCAGAGATCACAGAGCAGAAGGGTTAAGAGGGTGGGGACAGGTGGATGATGACCTTGATGTTTGTAAACAGGTCATTGTAACATCATCAGCAGAGATCACAGAGCAGAAGGGTTAAGAGGGTGGGGCCAGGCGGATGATGACCTTGATGCTTATAAACAGGTCACTGTAACATCATCAGCAGAGATCACAGAGCTGAAGGGTTAAGAGGATGGGGATAGGCAGATGATGACCTTGATGTTTGTAGACAGGTCACTGTAACATCATCAGCAGAGATCACAGAGCTGAAGAGTTAAGAGGATGGGGATAGGCAGATGATGACCTTGATGTTTGTAGACAGGTCACTGTAACATCATCAGCAGAGATCACAGAGCTGAAGGGTTAAGAGGATGGGGACAGGTGGATGATGACCTTGATGTTTGCCAAAACACTCCTCCCTGGTGAAGTTAAATGTAAATTACAGAACAACAGTTGGAGAGAAAAGATGGCCTTGAGGGAATGGAAGAGGAGAACTCAGGATATATTACTGGGTTATATAAAGATGAAAGAGATGTAAGATATAAAATTGCTATTGCTCAGATAATGTACTTGTGCTTATGTGAAGAGGAAAACCATAAATCTTTTCTCTGAAAGATTGTTTATGAGATGTGCTACCTTCTAAGTACCACGAATAGAGTCAAAGATCAATATGATATTTGTGGATGAAGATAATACTTTTTTTTGAAAAAAATATCTGTATTCAACATTTTCTTCCAAAAACATCTTGAGAACAAAGCTTTACATTTTCCACTCCCTAATCCCTGAATTCTACCCTTGATTTCCTCAGTAACAGATCTGCAATGATTAGGCTTAAATGTTGCAGGCTGCAAAGTTAATTCACTGCTCAGCCAGAGTGGTAGGTCATGTCCCCAGCTACAGGGAGGGAAATTGGACACCAAATGCTGCTTCCCCACACACTAGCGTTGATGTGTCCTTCCTAGTCAAATACGACATACATTCTGGCTCTTGAACTCGATGCCCCGGGTCCATCTGCCATGATGGCAGTGTGCCCATTCAAAAAACCCTCTGCTGGGTTTAGCTGGACAAAGGTAGAAGTCAAGGAGAGGTTAGAAAGTGGGTTGTTTCACCCCCTTTCAAAGGGACACACCAAAGCAAGCAAATATGCCTCGATCCTCAAAGACAGACCTAAACTGTGAACACTGAAAACTCGCCCCATCATTTAATCAGAATAGGCAACGGCCTTTGAAAGGCTTGAAAACTCTGTTCACTCCCATTGTGTTAACCACGGTTCTCCATTAAAACAGCAGCCAGAACTAACTGCTGACTCAAGTACTTCACTTTAGACCTTAAGAGAAGTAAGCTCTTGTTAAAGGTAAAATTAATACAGCGAAGACAAAATTAATCTTTAATATTAGTAGTATAGAAGAAAAATGACAGAGAACAGAGAATAATCATGGTCTTGTTGACAGTGGCTAAATAATAGTGTTCAAATACTTGGTTGATCTACTACGTAGGAATTTCACCATAGATAGATCATGCATTTTCTAATAAAAGTATGTAGAAAATATAGAGATGGATGGAAGAATTAGGACCTTAATAACTATAAAAATATTCCCATAATGTTAGAACTCATTTTCAAATCTTTTAGTTATCCTTCATTTTAGAATTAAAATTTTAAAAGACCTATTATCTCCCATTTGTAAATCCCCGAGTAGTCCCACATGATTCCAGAAAATGAACTGTGGATGTTAATTTGTCTTGTGGGAAACAGTCCAAAAGTATCCTGTTGGTCTACTTAAACTCAGTCATGCATAATTTACTGGCTAATCACTAGTGTCCTAATCAATAACTCTATCTACCCACTTGCTAATCCAGTTGAGGAACTGTGGAATTTAACATGCAATAGACTCAGCACTAACCCCTAGCAAAACTGAACCGGATTTTTAATACATTCACTTTTCCATTTGCCAACCATTCCTCCCAAACTCATACTGTAGTTCTCATAAAATTTCAAGCAAAGGGGTCTGACCTCAAAAGCAATTTTTTATACTTCTGTTTCATTGGGAGGAAATTGAAGCTTATAGAGTAAGTGCCTTATTTAAGTCCATTAAGTTAAACAATTAATGACAGTCAAAATGAAAAACCCATGTCTCAGGTATACTGAATTCCACATCCTGGGAAACTGACTGTGATGGTCTCTAAACTGTTAACAGGACTGGCTGTGAATTCTATTCAGTTTTCTGATGCAGGTCTTTAGTCAAAAAAAAAAATAAATAATAAATTCCTGCCAGTGTGTGATAGGACAGTCATGTTCTATGCATTCCATTTGGTTTAAGCTAAAGAAATACACATTTGCTTTAAAGCAGCATTGAATATTAAAAACTCACTGGATGCAATGGATGGAATGTTTGTGTCCTTCCAAAAATTCACAGGTTGAAATTCTAACCTCCAAAGTAGTACTAGGAGGTGGGCCCTTCGGAGTATAACCAGGTTATGAGGGTGGATCCCTCATGATTGGGATTAGTGCCCTTTCTGCCCTTAAAAAACAGACTGTGGAGAGTCTCTTGAGCTATTTCCACCATGTGAGGATTCAATGAATAGTCCACAGTCC
>NW_003852525.1:2983993-2985593 GCF_000181295.1 Otolemur garnettii | reverse complement strand
GGGATTAGTGCCCTTTCTGCCCTTAAAAAACAGACTGTGGAGAGTCTCTTGAGCTATTTCCACCATGTGAGGATTCAATGAATAGTCCACAGTCCACAACCCTGAAAAGAACATTCATCAGAACTTGACAGTGTTGGCATCCTGATCACTTCCAGTCTGCAGAAACATAAGAAATGGTTTTTGTTGTTTATAATCGACCCAAACTGTCGATAACTCAGGTACAGCAACACAAACTAAGACACTGGGTTTCCAGTCTAGCTCTGGTACTAACCAGTTACTCCCTCAGGCAAGTAACTCCATTTCCCTTGGCCTTAAAAGTACATTATTTATAAAAATAAGAAACTAGAATTAATAGCCTCTGAGTTCTGAGCATGCCAGCCTCACTGCCTTAGTTAGATGAATTCTGCTGCTGTGAACCTGAAGGAGCTGGATATCAGGTAAAGATCAACAGAGTTCAGTGAGAAGTGTGGGGGGAGAGGTTCACTGCTCCCTCCGCCACCTCTCTGGCAGTCCGTGGGCTGCTGAGCTACTGAAGAGTCTTCTTCTACCCTTACAAGCTGAAAGAAGCTGCTTCCAGGGAAGTAGGAGCTTCTTGAGGACAAAGCACTGTTAGGTGGCTAGTTAGACATGAGCAGGGTGGATGGCAGGTGCAGTGGGCTATCTGGGCCATTGTGGACTGTCTTGGCTCAGGCTGGCCTGACTGTTATGGGGATGGGGATCCAGAGCTTTCAGGGGAGCTGGCTATTTTGGGGGACTGATCAGTGTCCCAGGGACCTTCTGACATGGGCAGATAGATGTGAGTTGTTGTGGGAATGTGCTATGGGAACAGAGTGAATCAAGTCCCAGGGAAACTTCCCAGAAGTAGCTGATACTGCTGGAATTGTGTGTAAAATCCAGGCACTGCACTTTCCTCAGGGCCTGTAGTCACCACAATGAGGCTCAGCTTGCAATTGAAGTCATTAAAATGAACATTTCCTTCCTTGCTAAATCTTTATTTGTTCTGTCCTCTTTAATTACTTCAGCGAGTAGTCACCAGTCACCACACTGCCCTGACATCAGCAGGTGCCAACGCCCTTGGGGTTAATTCCTGTCACAGGAGAACTGAGCAGAGATGGCTGACACCTGCTGCTTCTCCATCTCCCTGCACCTTTGTCACCCCAGGGGGGTTCCACCCCTCGGGTCTCATCTCCCTCATCCCCACACAGGTGTTTCCCAACTCCAGCACAGACTACGGGAAGCACAAGGGCCAGTGGGTCCTAGGAATCTGACTGACCCCAGAGGCTGGACATGATTGGTGGGCTACCAGGAACTCACTTTCTTTCACTAGACTTCTTCTCCTTCTCTCCCCCTGACACGCTCTGGCCCTGAGAGACATTGATCCAGGGATCACAGGAGCAGCTTTCCCTCCCAGTTGCTGTGTCCACCGCACTGGGGCTCCCACAGAGAGTGGGGCCCAAGTCTTTCCTCTGGGAGTCCTGCAGTGGCCTGAGGGGTGCAGCGAGCTCCCTCCCCCAGCCCTGCTTGGTGCTGCTCACCCAGTGAATCCATCCAAGTGGGACATCCCCTAAGGAGAGGGACATCGCTCCTTCGTGGGCACCAC
>NW_003852525.1:2983128-2983973 GCF_000181295.1 Otolemur garnettii | reverse complement strand
CCTTGCCAGCTTTGCTGGAGGCTGAGGGCAGCTCACCCAATGCAGCCATGTCAGTCACTCCCCACCCACTGGGGAGGACCCACCTGCAGTTCCAGAGCCCCATTCACCACCTGGGGCAGCCAAGTGCTTCTCCTGAGGGGCTAGAGCCGTCACAGGACCCAAAACAACACTTGTTCCTTCTGGCTGGTGCCACCTACTGACAGGGAGGTCAACTTGCAGGCCCATTATAGCATTAACCGACTCAGTCTTCCATGGTGTGTTTGAGTCTCACCCACAAGCACCATCTACTGTCCCAGAAATTAAACTGGTCATGTCATTATACAAACAAAAGAAAACCCAGAACTAAGAAGCAAAAGCTGCTCCAGATGGGAAAGAATCATTGAAAGTTCCCTGGACGCTGGCTCAGTGACTTCAGCCCAAGGGTTTGAGGTTTCTGTGGGCTGTGATGCTACGGCACTCTACCAAGGTCAACAAAGTGAGATTCTGTCTTCAAAAAAAAATCATTATATATTGTAACTTTTCTTTGCTTTATTTTGTGAATTTTATGAATTTTCTAGATGCAGCACACAAAGTCGACATAAACCTTGCCTTCATGTAATTTAAGAATCATTACTAAAAGAAATAATGAAATAAATGAAGGCAATTCTAAGAAAAATAATATCCGGTGACTAAAAATATGTAATACGTGACACGATCGTGATTCTGAGTACTGTTAGAAAGCGTGGCTTTCATTCTCTTACTTTTTAGTAGGCAGTTTGCAACCTAGTTTCACGGTCTCCAGGGTCTGGGCTTCTTTAAATAAAGATTAAATTAGACATCACAGCTGATTCCAAATTTCCAAGAAA
>NW_003852525.1:2956031-2982705 GCF_000181295.1 Otolemur garnettii | reverse complement strand
CTGAAATGATCTCTCTCCTTCCTGTTCTTGTATGGATCACACACTGGAACCAACGTCCCCTTCAGGATGGAAAGATTAGCAGCAGAGACTGTCTAGTCAGTTTTCACATTAGCAGACAGACCAGTTGAAATTACTCCTCGGATTGGACTTGGCCTGCAGCCAGATGGTTGACAATGATAACAGAGAAAACATCTGTTTACCCTAATGTGTTAGTTTACTGAGCTCCGAGGCCGGCAACATGAGACGAGCTGCTGTGCTCAGGTATTAGGAGAGGCTGAAAAAATCCTTTTTCATTTGGATGTCAAAAGTAGATAAAGGGAATCTTGCTTTATAGACCCCATATTAGGCCGTGCTCAGGCCTAGGAGATAAAGAATTACAGGCAGACTAGAGACCACACAGTGTTCTCATTAATTCTGAATAAATGTCTCCCTTCCTTCAATCCTGCGTGAAATGAGAGCTTTTGTATTCTTTTGCAATTAGCTAGAATGAGGCAATTAATAAGGAAAACATACATACTGCATGGGGTTAATCAGTATATTCAACAAAACCACCTAGTATGTAATTCTGTCACTTCTGAAATAGCCTCAGAACATCAGGAATTTGTTTTACATTTAAAAGAGACACCTGATTTACCTGCTTTACAGAGACCATGTCAAAATCACTGATGGTATTGAAAAAAAATCATCACCCTCATCACCACAAATAGAAGAAGCCGTCAAAATTGTACAAACGCATGAGTAAAAGACATTTCCTACCTCACCTATGGTGCATATCGCAAGGGTACATGTCAAATGTACTCTACTAAGAGTAGAGTATAAATGTCTTAACACAGTAATTAATTGAGGTGAAGGCTATGGTAACCAGTTTGAGGTAAGTATTCCAATTGCATATAAAATCAGCACGCTGTATCCCATAAATGCATTAATGTACACAGTTATGATTTAACTAAAAAATTGTTTAAAAATGTAAATAAAATAAAAGCATTGCCTCAACTAAAGTGGGAATAATCTCATCAAAAACTTAGAAGAAAACGTATTCAAAGATGTTCTTATGAGGTTCATGAAGTGACGAAACCCAGGAGCTATCTAGGATAATTCTGCAAACCTTCATAAATAATTTTCAGTTATTGAAGTATAAGAAAAACAAGTCCAAGTTTATATGGAAAAGGTCATGGCTTAAACGTAGACGGTCTCGTTGCTATTGGTTTAGGCTAATGAAAAATGCGCTTGCTCAGCACAGCGAGAGTCAGGGCTGGGACAGCAGCCATAAAACTTGTATGGAGCTTGTCCGCAGACAGCACATCTCTATCTGTGCCTTCCTCTCTCTGCGGCACACTTGATAGGAAAACAGCTAAGTACTGTTTTCAGAAGGATCGCTCAAACCTGGCCTGTCATACTCTGGGGCTGAGCAGACGCCCTCTGACAGCTTTACTGCCTGCAGGTTCCGTAGGAGGCAAAGCCACGCTCCACGCAGTGTTGCAAGGATAGAGGATAAATCAGGTTTCACAAAACATGCCCATTTGGTGGACTCAATTGACTGTAAAATAATTATGCTCTGCTGTGTAATTGGGGTGCTGTGGAAGAAGACAGGACTTCCAAGCATTTAACAGAAAATGATCATGCGACCTGAACTAACACTGTACTTTCTCCCACCGTCTTCAGTAGTGTAACAAAAGCACGTTGTAATGATTTCATCTGAAATCCACAGGGGGTAAGGCTTCCTAGGCCTTAGTTGTTTTTCTTTCCTTTCTCTCACACTTCCTTCTGATCTGTGCTTTCTCCCCACCATTTCAGACCCAGCATAAATATAGCACTGTCTCAGTGAAAGAGTCAGTATTTTCTTGTTTTAATTTCAGATTGATACGGGGGTACCAATGTTTAGGGTTACATTGTTTTCAAGGCTAAGGTAAAGTTCAAGTTGTAGTTGAGCCCCCACTAGGGGGCGTGCTGACCACCCTCCCTGGGGCACATTAGGTGAGATTCTACCAATTACCCTCCCTCCCCCTCCAGCCTCTCCTCTCTCCCCTCCCCCTCCCCCTCTCCTCTCTCCCCTCCCCCTTGTGAGACTCTACTTGTGTGGCATGTAACTGTTTATTTTATTGATTTCATATTACCATTAAGTACATTGGATGCCTTCCCACCATTCTTTGAGACATTTTACTAAGAAGAAAGTGTTTCAACTCCATCCAGGTTTACACAAAGCGTTGAAAGTCCCCATCTTTTCTTAGGGCTGAATATTACTCCGTGATACACAGTTTGCTAACCCATTCATGGGGTGGGTAGTTTCTTATACGTCAGGAAAAGGACGCCATATGAGTTCTGAGGATAAAATATCCGTTAGCTATAGCATTTTGTTTGGTCTTTTTGTTCTGCTTTTAATTTTAAGCTTTTGTTAGAAATTTGGTGGTTTAAGTTTGAGTGAGTATTTTAGCTGAAAATCTGTGGACAGGACATATTCATAACACAAATACTTCAACTACATCTTCAAATGTATGTGCCATGGTAATGCCGCAGCCATTTCTCTGTCATGGTAAACGTCAAGATTTGTGCACCTTGTTATTTTTTCCAGACACGTCTACTGAAGCAAAAAGAAAACATAAAGCCTTTTAATTGTACTATTTCGAGTTCTGTTCTCTTCTCTGTTTATAAAATCTGTAAGTGCCCATTGCATAAAATTTGGAAGGCACATAGAGACATATAAGATGGGTTACTCATAATCCCGTTATTGACATTTTAGTCTGAAAATATTTTTCTCATGTCCCATCATCGAGGTTCTGGATGTTTGTCTGCCCACAGGTGGATGTGCTTCTCAGTACAGCAAGCAAGGGTCTGAGCGGAAATGGCCGTGTGACAGTCCATTGCAGGGGTCCTCAAACTTTTTAAACAGGCGTCCAGTTCACTGTCCCTCAGAACATTGGAGGGCTGGACTGTGGGCCCCTGGATGAGTCAGCTGCTAAGCAGGACAGGCAGCAGCGGCAAAAACACCCAGTGGGCCAGATAAATGTCCTAGGCCGGCTGCATGTGGCCCGCGGGCCATAGTCTGAGATTGCCCAGTCCACTGCATAAGTGCTAATGTACGTGTTAAAGTCCCTTCTGGGGTATTACTCTATTCCCTGGTCTTTCCTACTTAAAATAATCTTTTTTTTAAATGAAACTAGAAGAGAAAATTAGGAAAATGGTAGTTGTGAGCTTTTCAATGCTTCTTTGTTGGTTTACTAAAAATCAACAGGATTCTCTCCAGCTTGAGTTGATCAACTCCATCTTGTAGTCTCCATTACAACTTGCCACCAAGCACAAGCAATTGAATCTACCAGTATGAGAACTTTCTAATTGGCCCATCTATGAAAAATTTACCTCGCCCTCTTTTTCTTATTCACCATAAGTTTTGCAGGAGCAAAACTTTTGAAGAACTTTTGACTGTTGAGAGAGGAGCCATTATCTTCGACTAGGTTTCTTCAAAGACCATCCCAATCTGTGGGGTTGGGGCTTTGAAGTTTTATCTCTTTTCCACTTCTCCTTTGAATCCCCAGGGGGCGAGCATTTCAGCCTGTATTTCTTTAATCCAGAGCTCGAATGACTTCCTGCTCCTTAGCTTGCCTCCTTTATGGTGCTAGAAAATTATCTTCTTTTAATTAAAGGAATCAAACTGCTATTTTGGCATGTTGAACATTAAACTTCAAGGGTGGCAGTCACCATATTGAGGTAAATAGAAGATATTTTGTTTTTGTATTTGTTCTGGTCATTTTTTTTTAACAAATATCACTTCCATGTACTTAGAAATAACATATGTAAATATATACAAATTCGCTCATTAAAAAGACAGAGACTAGAGATTCAAAAGACCATAGTCGACAAACTGATTTTAATGATAGTATATAAAATTATTGCTTTCTGTTTTTCTGGAAAAAAGAAGATAACATGAGATGAGCTTTCAAGAAAGACATTAGAATAACCTGATAATATCACAAAATTATTTCTCATTTAGACATCAGTCTTTAATTGATAGAAGACTTACAATCTTAAAACATCTAGTACTAACTGGTTAATTGACCATTTTCCCCTTTATCCCCTGAAGGGAAACATATATCTCTATGGACAACTTCATTCTTACACATTATAATTGAATTCTTCAGTCAAGTTCTAAGTCATGTTCAACATGCCAGTTAAAGCATCACTGTCCAACAGAACTTTGTGCGGATATAAAAATATTCTATAATTTACATTGTCCAATACACATGGGGCTATGTGTGCTTGAAATGTGACTAGCCTAACTGAGGCACTGAATGTTTAGTTGTGCTAAATTTTAATTTAATTAAATTCTGTTAGTTTCTACTACATTAGAAGTGCAGAATTAAAGACTCCTTAACACATACAACCCTGGAAAATCATCCAGGCGTGATTCTTTTTTTGTTTGTTGTTTTTGAGAAACAGAGTCTCACTTTGTCCCCCTCAGTAGAATGCTGTGGCGTCACAGCTTACAGCAACCTCAAGCTCTTGGGCTAAAGCGATTCTCTTGCCTCAGCCTCCAGAGTAGCTAGGATTACAGGTGCCTGCCACAACAACAAGCTATTTTTAGAGACGGGGTCTGGCTCTGGTTCAGGCTGGTCTCAAACTTGTGAGCCCAGGCAATCTACCCACCTTGCCCTGCCAGAGTGCTGGGATTACAGGTGTGAGCCACCATGCCCAGCCTCCTCAGGCACAATTCTTAAGAAAAAGCAATTAAATCATTTTTGTGTTTACTAATTTTTTTCTATTTATATATGTAAGTAGATATTCTGAAACAGCTACATTTATTCATCTGTTTCACTCTATACTATCCTAAATACAAGAATTAACAACAGTTTAAAATTCTCACCTCTGCCTTATCCTAGAGAGGTGCCCATGGGACCTGAACAGCCTGGCAGAATTACCAGGTCAGCACCCTTGTGGATAATATATTAAATCAGAAACCCAGATGCCTCATTAAGCTTGGGTAGATTTTAATAGCTCAAAGATAGATCTCTGTGTGCCAACATTTAAAATAAACATGGTTTAGATAAATTATGCCTGAGAGTGTTAAAATATGGCTTATGGATATACAAAGTCAACACCTAATCGTTCTTCTTAATCTTCCTTAAATACAAGATTCTACCTCCAGGGCTTTGCTCTGGCTATCTGCTTCTTACACACTTAGTCCAAAAGAGCCTCAGGCTGGCTGGGTGTGGTGGCTCACACTTGTAATCCTAATACTTTGGAAGGCCAACGCAGGTGGATTGCTTAAGCTCAGAAGTTCAAGACCATCCTGAACAAGAGCGAGATCATATCTCTGCTTAAAAAAAAAAAAAAAAATAGCTGGGCATCATGGCCAGGGTCTGCAGTCCCAGCTAGTTGAGTTGGGGTGCTGAAGCCCAAGACTTTGACATTGCCATGAGCTATAATGCCATGGCACGCTAGCCTGGGCGACAGAGTGAGATTCAGTCTCAAAAAAAGAAAAGAAAAGAGAGAAAGAGAGTGAAACAGGCCTCACTTTCTTAACTCTGTCAAGTCTGCCGAGGTAGCACCTTCTCGCTGAGGTCAACACTAACCACCTACTCAAAAGCACATCCCAGCAGCCCCACTCCCAAATTTCCATCCCATGCTCTTTTGTACAGCATTCGTTATCTTCTAACAAACTATCTAATTCCTTCAATTCATTAAAATGTACATGCAATGGTGAAATGGCACCTAACTTTATTTTTGAGCCCTCTAAATAGATGTGAGATTCATGAATGGAAGTATTTGGGTCAATTTTGCTGATGCATCATCACCAGCCCCTGTATATGGTTCCATGCTGGACAGCCCTCAATAAACATCAGCTGCTGCTCAAATGACTGAATGGGTTGTTTAGTGTATGTCTTAGCAATAGCAAACGTTTTCTTTAAAAGGCCGGATAGTGTATGTGTGTGTATATATATATATATAAAATGTAATTTTTTAATTAAATCATAGCTATGTACATTAATGCAATCATGGGGTACAACGTACTGGTTTTATATACAATTTGAAATATTTTTATCAAGGTGGTTAACATAGCCTTCATGGCATTTTCTTAGTTACTGTGTTAAGACATTTATATTCTACATTTAGTAAATTTCACATGTACCCTTTAAGATGCACCATAGGTGGGGTCCCACCAATTACCCTCCCTCCACCCATCTCCCCCTCCCCTCTACTCCCTCTCCCCTTTCCCCTTCTTCTTGGACTATAGTTGGTTGGCTTTATAATAAGGCTGAATACATTGGATACCTGTTCTTCCATTCTTGAGATACTTTGCTAAGAAGAATATGTTCCAGCTCCATCCATGTAAACATCTAAGAGGTAAAGTCTCCATCTTTCTTTAAGGCTTCATAATATTCCATGGTGCACATATACCACAATTTATTAATTCATTCATGGGAAAGGCCAGATAGATAGTATATGTTTTATAGTTTATGAGGAACATACATTTTTGGTCACATATTCCTTTAAAATATAAGTGTACTTTTAGCTGGCAGGTAATATAAAAACAGATTGTGTTTTTTGCCAACTCTTGGCCCAATGTCATGCAACAGAGTAGAACATAACCCCAAAGATAAGTATTCCTAAAATTATTTGTGTTTGATATTGCAAAGAGTTTTAGATTACACATGACATGTTTCAGGCAACTTCCTGCATCTAGAGAAGGCACCACCATGGTTAATTCAGGGAGAATGACTAGAACGTGATCTAACTTAGCTAACTACATTCTTTTCACTCCCCAGCCTACCAAAACTGTTATTTTCAACCTCTTACAAAACATGAATGATAAAGTTATGTTTGAACCTTAGTTTCTTTTTCGTAGTTCGTGAATCCTATTTAATAAACCAATGAAAGTTATGGACACTTCTGCTTCAAAATATGCACATCACCATGATTTTGCACACTGATTTTAAGTAGGGTTAATAAACTCACCAAAGCCTGATATTAAGAAGCCCTTCTGTCTTTTTTAGATTTGCTGTCTCTCTGGTTCACATTTGTTTTGTGTATCTCGTAGAATGAAAAGATTTGCTCTAAATGGCCTTTCATTTCAACTTACTGTTACCTGACATCGTAGAAAACGTCAAAGAACTTTAATCACACACAACACCCCGTAATGAATACTTAAAAGCACACTTGTCCTGAGATAGACTTTCAGATCTCTATTTCCCCAGCAATCAGATCATTTTTTTCATCAGGAGGAAACTTAATGCTTTTATTTGTTTGTTTTTAGGAATTAATCTCACAGCGTCTGTAGAATCCTGTAAATTTACAGCATCCCCATTGATCTGGGGGATTGAAAGTCTCAGTATAATCAAAACTAAACCGTCAGAAATGTCAGTATTCGTTCATCTCTGTCATGGAATGCAGAATCTGGACATGGCTTTTCCCCACCCTTCTAACATGAACTATTACCAATTCCATAAGAGTTATTCTATTTTTTAAAAAAGTATTTAAATATATCCTTTTACCAGTCCCAGAGTTCTCAATGTCAAATTCATTCACACAACAACCTTGGGTATTGTCTAGAGCTGCAGTGCTCAACCACGGAGTCCAATACTGTCTGCCACACTGGCCAGAAGCCTGATGTGTTACAGAAAATAGTTAAAGTATTGCTTTTCCTAATTAATTTTCTTTGAAAAACATTTAAAGATGAAGTTGTTTGTAGTATTACATACACTGCCATTTATTTGGGCATTTACTGATGGGGGGAAATACTAGGTCCCCACCGTGGGTTGGATAACCTTCGGTAGAAATCTGTGGGAGGATGGTGGTCATGGGAACATCACCCGTCCAATGGGCACCATCAGAAAATGCCAAATTGTGAGGACAGCTGCAGTAGAAAAATCACACCTTCCTGTAGAAAAGACACATTTAATGTCCTTATTAAGAAAAAATGCTACACATATTTACTAATTTTAATAGGCACCCTGTTTTATAATTCCCAGGGAGTTAAGAAATAAATCAACTGCTTAGGCTCAAGAAAAAATATGACCTGAAAGTTGCTTTTTTGCTGGTTAATTACAATCTACTTGCTCAGGCTGCTTGGAAGGAAATGAAGATAAAGTTGTGGCAAACACAGCCAGGATTAACAATGTCAGGGTCAAATTCCCACATACAGCTCGGAAATGCCAGACGTTAAAAGAAGAGGAGTCACTGATAGAATTAGGATAATGAGAATTTTTAAATAGACATGAATTGTTATGGTTGAAAAAGACAAAGAGAAAACTTATTTAGCTGTTTGATGTTTCCAAAATCACATTGCCCTTCAAAAAGACATCTTTTAGTCTTGTCTTGTCACATTTTTAGATAAAGAAAAGCCGAAATATATTCCATTAGCCAAATACTCGAGAACATTAACAGACTGGAGCTTGAGATCCATTTGGAAAGCCCAATGAATTATGGATAGAAAGGATTTTGAACAAGCCATCTCCTCTCTCTCCCAAATATAATAAATTTTTTAAGATCAGAGTGCATATCACATGAAGTTAATAAAGCAGGAAATGACACTATTTACCTTCACCAAATAACACGTCAAGAAATTTATAGCTCAGCTCCTTGGAAATCCGTCTTATTTAGCCTGCTATTTTGTATAACATTTTATTAGCCAGAAGCAAATGGAAACCACAAAGCATGTTAGACCAAGAAAAGGTCTTTCTCTGTATTTGCTGATTCTTTTTTTTTTATTATCGTTTTTATATTTTTTCTGTAGGTGGCTCTTATTCACATGACAGAAATGAACAGGTGGCACTGGGTAATTGGAAATGGCAGAGCGTTGCACAGTGAATAACCAGCTAAACAACCAATGGAAGAGGCGATTGGTGAGACAACGCTCTGAATAAGTGATCTATCAACACTTAGTTTCACATCCTTCCTACGGAAGCACTCACTTTAAGTTTTAAAAAGAGGTTGAGGAGGGGAGAGGAATCCTTCTAGCCTTTTTTAAAACCATTATCATAGAGGAATGGATTCTATCTAAACTCTGTAAGGGAAAGATGAATTCATTATTTGTGCCTTGAATCAAGAGTTATTTCTTGTTTTAACTGGGGCTGTTACTGACAGCAACAATAGCAACAACAACAACAAAAAAAAACACAAAAGCAAATAAATGCAGTCCCTCTTGGTATTACATGGAATCATATAACTATGATTTGTTCAACTATGTTCAACTAATGTTGAACAAATATAAGATAACTCTACAATTGACCATGTTTTAGATCATTCTTTAGAATTCATGTGACATTTCATGTATTTATTCATTTCCTTATTTTCAGGTTAATATAGGATGCAAATGATTAGGCTACGTTCGTTGTTTGTATTTGTTAGGTAAAGTCCAAGTTGTGGTGGATCCTTCCACCTGGGAGGTGTGCCTTATAGGCCGACGTTGTGTCATTAGGCCAGAGCTTAGAACAGTAAAATAAGTAGCCAATGTACTCACTGCTAATGTGAAATCAGTAGATGAACAAATATGTGCCCACCAGTGAGAAAAACACAATTAAATTCAAGTTGAGGCGGGGTGCGGGAGAGAGAAAGGAGGGCGAGGGTGGGGAATTGGTAAGGGGAATTGGTGAACTCACAAGAGGCACTTTCAAATTTAGGTATTTTCACTCTTTGCTAGTAAATCCTCACTACCCGTCCACGTGGTAAATGATTTGGGGTTCAAAATCATTCTGCATTTATAAATGCAGATGTCAAGACTCCAAAAGACTCAGGAAAATCTTTACATGTAAATACCGTCACTACTCTGGGAAGTTAATTTGCATTTAATACAAAAAAATTCAGCCATTTTGGCGGGTCAGGTGACAACCACTGTTCAGGAAGTGTGTATACATATGGTTAAAAATCTCTTGGGGTAATAACTCACTTCCACTGTGGACATTCTTCATTCTTTTGACAAATCTGAATTTTGAAAAATCTACAACTATGTCACTACTGTTAAGTATCATCCAAACTTCTGTTACCACATCAGACCCTGCAGCCAGTTGGACTTTGTGTCTTGTATATGTTGCTTGGTTGTTTGTTCATGGTATGGGTTTTGTAAAAATTTTTTCTTAGTTTATTTGAAATTCCTATTTTGTCTGAAAATAAAAAGATGTCATTAGTAAATCTCTAGTAGAGCTAGAGATATAGTAGATATAGTAGAGCTATTTTTATCGTTAATCCTACACAGTAACTAAAGAACAATCTTTTTTCCAGTGGAGAAGGATAATTGTATGATGTATTCTTCTTTTACTAGTATTTTTCTTTTTATTATTTGTAATCTTCCAGTTTTTACTCTTTGATTCACTCTTTCTGAAAAATCCATAAATAACAAATCACCTGGCTATAAATTTCATTCTTCCTTTTCTTTCAAAATTTCTCTTTTATCTCTGTCTTAAGTAGAATTCCTCTATTACTTCCCCCACTTAATTCTTTACTTTTTAGAAATATTTAATTCATTTTCTCTATATGTACCAAATTTTTTAATTCACAATATGTTTTATATTTATCTTTAAAACAACTTTGACCATATTTCCTGAAATTATTTACCAATATCCAATGGGTACGTCCAAGTCACTGATAATAAATAGTATAATTCTTTTAAATATTTTTCCTGTTTTCTTGCAATGGTTGGTTTCTTTTATAACAGCTATTTTTCCTTAATACATTTATATTCATAAATTAAGATTTAGGTTGTCTAATATTGGTGATGGCATTCTCCCTCAGCAATTGTGTGCCATTTTAGGGGGGTGACTGCCTACTTAGATTGGCATTCTGGTGTCCCACAGGCACCTCCAACTTCCTCCAAACTCACCTTGCCTTTGCTCCTAATATCACCCAAGACAGGAATTGGGAAGTTTCAGGCCAGCTCCCTCTTTCACACCAAATCCATGTACCCATAACTTAACACTACTGATATATATTTATTTCAATTTTTCCTTTTTTTTCTAAATTTCCACTAGTAGCCCTGATTTTCATCGTATCTCTCCTAAAATTTGCAAATTCTCTTTTTCCAGAAACTGCTATTTACTTTGTCCTTGCTCTTCCCAAAGCTTCAGCTGTTCAGACACAGTTCAAGAGAGAGTGAAGCCACACAGAGATGGCACATAAGACCCTGAGACTCTCTTGCGTAGAACTAAAATTGGCCAGCATCTCTTGAGTTTGTGTCTCAGCAACCATCCTCTTGCCTCTCACTGTCTTCTTTAAATTCTAGCATATTATTATTTTTCTCTTTTCAGGCTGTTCTATTGGGGGTGGACTCACATACTCTGGAGAGAGTTAATCACAATGTTTTCATCCATTATGCCATGTGTCACAGGGTATGTTAAATCTGTCCTTTTTCCTGTCTATCTTAATCTTGGCTGTATGTTTTCTTGAAGAAAGTTATTTTCATGTGCATATCTGTACCCTAACTGCTTACCATCAATAACCTTATGAAAGAATGAATTACCAGTGAAGAAAGTTAGACTGGTAATTTTGTGAGTACCATTTCTTTTTTTGGTCTACTTCTTCATACCAAAATACAGACCAAAAGTCAACTCCCAAGGATATTTTTATACTGGTTTTCCTTTGTATAAAACCCCTGGAGTGTTCATGCTCATGTAATTGTAGTTGACCAGTCTAATTCCACATTAAACCAAAGAGGTAAAATTGAATAATTTGAGGACAAGATGCTTTTATTAGTTTGGCTGCCAATGTACTAATTATGTCTAATAAACTTTATACAAAGTAATAAACCTTTGCTTTTTTTTTTTTTAAGAATTTGCTTTAATCCATTAAAGCTAAATTTCTTCTTGCTTCCTTTTCTTGCTGTTTAAAGATGTTTTATTCCCTTGGCATCTCTGTTGTTAAATTAAAACTTTATAATGGACCACTGAGTTTAAACTCTTTCCACTTAGCATTTTCTGAGCTCTAGAAGTTGATTTAAATTAGAGGAAATCAGCAATGTTCTAAGACGTGGGGAATTATTAGGGACAATGGCCAATTATTCTCCAAAATAGTAAAAGAATAAGAGTGAAATTCCAGGGAGAGACATTTAAGTAAAACAACTAGGAGAACTATTGCTGAGACTCGGATAGCAAACTAAATTTTATAAACAATGGGTGCCACAGACCAGCATCAAAATTATGACATTATTACGGTATTGAGAACTTGATAGTTTGGGGGAATTAGGGAAAGCGTTACTTAAAAACAGGCTTAGGTTGTCTTCACCTGAGAATTCCTCGCCTGGAAATGTCTATCTCCTCAAAAGTTTTAAAAGATTTTTGTTGTCTCCATTTTTTCAATCCCCCCGAAATGAATTTTCAACACTTTCCACTCTGCCTTTGATTCCCACGTATTAAAATTAACCTGCCAAGGGTTGACTGGAAAGTCTCATGTTACTTAAAGTCTCTGCGGTATCTTGTTTTGCCCTTTTGCTTAAGAGATATTATTTTCCCTAGATGTTCATGACACCAACTTTTGCCCTTTTTTGTTCTTTCTTAAAATGTTTGATTCCTGCTTTGCTGACACACCTCTCCACTGATTTCTTTTCCTTGCTATATCCACAAATATCTGTATTGACTAATATGCCGTCCTCAACCCAGTGCCCCCTCTATCCTGACTGCAGGTTCTCGTTCTGTGACTTCTCATCTACCTGTGTGTCTTCAACTTTCATGACCATGCTCAGGTCCTTCCTTTCACAACATACACAGCTGGGTTTAAACTATTCACAAATTCGCACTTGAATGAGTCAACACCCATCTTCTGTTCAACACAACTAAAAATAAATTCACCATCTTGTCTTTTCTCTTGGGAGACAATACTGTGCTTAAGAGCTTGGTTCTGGAGCTGGACGCTGCCCATGCCAGCTTCACCAGCTCCTAGCCCATTCTCACTTGGAGTAAGTTTTCAACTTCTTCACACCTCAGTAACCGTGTCTACAAAGTGCGGATACAAATATTACCAACTTCACAAAGTAATGTGAGATTTTCACAGTTCAGTACACATAAATGGCTTAGCACGAGCCATGTTAAATGCCATTTCGATTTTTATTGTTTTCCCTGTCACCTTCCCTTTCTCGGTAAACACCATCAGTATCTGCCCATTTGCCCAGGCTGGAGTTCTTAAAGTAACTCTGCCGACTTCCTGACTCCCTGCCACTCAATTATGTATCATGCGTTTTCTCATCTGCTTTTAAAGGACTGGTTCAGCCCCTTCTCTCTGTGCTGTGATTAGTGCCATTGCTTCCAGGACATGATTTTAAAACTTCTCCATCATGTTCTCTATTTCCACCCTCTCTTCCTCTATGAGTACGATGTTTCTGAAAACAGACCTAACACTGTTCCTTCTTGCAGAACTAAGGAAGTTTCAGACCTCATAGTAGGATAGAACAGTCACAGTCAGATGTGCCCCTAGCCTTTCGCCCATGCTCCAAGGTTCCCAGTCCCGTCTGCTGAAACCATGACCTTAAAATATCCTGTGCTTGAACACGTGGTCAGAAGTATTTCATCTATCAGGCAAAGTCCCATTCCTTCTCTGGGCAACATCTTAGAAATACCATCTCTCTATTACTCCCAGACTCTTCCAAACACCCCCTCTCACTCCCTGGAACAGTCCTTTTCTCCTCTCCATTTGTACCTTATTAAAGGGCTTTTCATATTATACCATTATTATTTGTCTACTTATTCTACTCTTAGACTGTGGTCTTCTTAACAGCAACTATGCACATTTTAGTAACTAGTAGGCTGACGCTAGTGGGTATTACCACACCAAACTGGAAGGAAGGCTGGAAAATGCTCTCTATCTGCTGGTGAAGAAGAGAAGAATGACTCTGGTTATGTAGCTGCCAGAATTTACTCCCTCTGATTAAAAACAAACAAACAAACAACAATAACAACAACAACAACAAAAACCCAAAAAGCTAAGTACATTGAATGGCAAACTAGCTCTTGGAATCCATTTTCTATGGGGCTTAAAAAAATACAAATGGCTAAGAATACATGTAGAACACAATAGTTGGTTTACATTTTATTAAAAATTCAGTTAAGCCAAGTTTAGACTCAACACTTCCAAATCTCTACATTGTTTTATGCATGTTCTTAAATTTTCTCTTGCAATAAATACCCATTACATAGGATCAACTGAAGCACAAATTCTCTGAAAGGATGTATTTTGTTTTTAATACTCTTTTCTCTTTTAAAGTCCTCTCCAGATAGAATTAGTACTGACTAGGGAGCAATCACACCAATGGTTCAAGTTCTGCCATTTACCTTAGCCTTGCAAGAAGTGTGAGTGGGGGTGCTACATAAGGTAGTGAATGGTTTGAAAAGTATGAGTGGCTGGCTTTACTTTACTAATAATAATACCTCTTCAGTTACTTTCTCTGTGTGTAAACCAGGCTTCATATGTGTTACAGCTTGAAACACGTCCTCCCGAATCGCTTCAAGGTTGCCTAATTGGCTTATCACCAGTAATCACTTTAGCCTTTCATTATCCAATGTGAAAATATTTATTCACAAGGGGCAATAATCAGTAAAGCCATAAGTACAGGATAGTACCCTTGCCTGTTCTGTGCTCACGTAATTCTCAGACCTTCTGGCAGTTAACTAGAAGAAATATCAACTCTAGAAGGAAGAATAAACAAAATTGCAATAATTTTTGAACAAAAACTAAGCAGAATGTAAGTTTATGCAAGTTATTCAAATAATCTTGCTCCCTATCCTAAAAATCATGAATCAGTGACAGATTTCTTGGCGATGGTGTAAGTTAGGCATTCAAATTTTCAAAAGAATTTTTATTTGCCTTTTTGAGCTTATTTCAAAGTTTTCAACAGCATTTCTTGACAGGGGAAGATTTTGCTGAGACATACACTGCTGTTGGATGGGTCCCAAACTTCCATAAAGATGGGTTAGTTCAGGTCCTTTGTGAAAATCCTGTTGAAATATACCTATTTCATAGAGAGGTGGTGTTGATTTGTCATTGAAGCTTGAAGGTTTACATGGCAATGGATTTCTGTGTTTTGTTTAGATGTGGCCATGGAGGCACATTATCTAAAAGGATAGATATTAACAATAAAGAAAAGGCTAAAGGAAATTGTGGAAAGATTACTGTAATAGAAGGAAGAGAATCACACCTATTATACATCTATGTACCAGGCTTTGGAAGAATATTTTGTTTATTTTGCTTTTACAAACTATTGTGGTCATAATGAAATGAACAAAAAAAATAATTTCTAAAGAGATCAAATAATGCTTTACACTCTGATGAAACATCAGGAAGTGGAAAGACTTTGGATCAGTTTCCAGTTGCTGTGTTGTGGGTCCAGAAATTCAACTGTTGAACCAAAGAAATGATCAAGTTCATAGAAATCACTCTTGAAAACAACCAAAAATGGCAGCTACAGTAATAATAGCATTGAGGTATTTTTCCAATAACTAAAGGTGGAGAAATATTTTAACAAGGCAATTAGGGGATTAAAGATTATTATCCAGAATATTAACATTTGGTATGTATATATATCGTATTATTTCAGTGAGTATTGGTGCAACCACATACAAAAACTAAGTAGTCAGTGTCTACTAAAGCTGATTATATGTATCCTAAATCCCCCCAAAATTCTATCTTCAGCTTTGCATTCAACATAAATGTGTATATATATGTGTATATATATATGTATGATCAAAACCAAATATAAGCAGGAATGTTCAGAGGAGCAAAAACAAAACCTGAAAACAATTCAAATGTTCATCAACACCAAAATATGTAAAGTGTGTTTTATTCACTTAATGAATGTTAAATAGTCATAGATAAGCGAACTATTTACCACATGAAACACTATGGACCAATTCTACAAAGGACATGGGAGGGGAAATATTAGTGATTCCATTATATCTGTAAGTTTAACAAAAGGCAAAAATTATTTATGGAATTGGAAATAAAGGTGGGAACTCCTTTTGCAATCTAAGAAGTTTCTGGAGTGCTGGTAGTGTTTAAATTCTTAATCACGGTACTGAATATACCAATGTTTCACTTTGACAATTTACTGAGTTACATGCTTATGACTTGTAGACTTTTCTGTATGTGTCATGCACCAATAAAATGCTTAAAACATACCAATAACATGAACATTATTAGCGTGTTTTAATTTATTCAAACATGTAGAAGTTGGAAGACATACCAGTGAAACAAGGACTGTGAAGTGGGGTAGTGAATTCACGTTAGTTCACAACACCATCGCCTATTCTTTTGTACATGTTTGGAATTTTCATCATTAAAGAAAACAATTAAATTTCTGCCAAAAAATTATGTAAAAGCCATAGAGATAAATCCTTGTGAACTTGTTAGATAATTATCTCAGCCATGCAAAGCATAATCCACAAAAAAATAATAAATCAAACTTCATTAAACTAAGAAATACATTTTTAAAGATATTTTTAACACAAGAAAGGACAAGCCACTGCTCACAGAAACTATCTGCTATTCACACATTTTTATTCAGAAATGTATCAATAATGCTACCAATTCAATAAGAGAATCAATAATCCAACTTAAGAAACAGGCAAAATATTCTAACTGATTTCCCTAGATAAGATACAGGGATGTCACATAAGCTCATGAAAAGATCTTCCATGTTATTAGATCTTAGAAAAATACACATTAAAACCACCATTGCTACTGCACATCTAGTTGAACAGCTAAAATTAAAAATACCGACCATTTCGACTGTTGGTAGGGTGTGGACAACTGAAATTCTCCTATTTGTGGGTGAAATGTAAGAGGTTATAACCATTTTGGAAAATACAGTAGAACCTCCATACTTGACCACCTCCTGAGGTTGACCTCATTTTCCTAGACCAGACAGGCACCACATATACGTATCAATACAATCAACCTAGTTCATTATGTCAACCATCTCTGTATGTTGACCATTTTGTTACAGTCCCTTGGGTGGTCAACTTACAAAGGTTCTGTTCTACTGTAGTATATCTTGGAAGTAGGTTAAAATATTAAACATTAAATATGCATACCTAATTTTTGACTATTTCCACTCCTAGATATTTAAACAAGAAAAATGAAAGTATATTAGTGTATAAATACTTGTACAAAAATCTTTACAATGGGCTGGGCACAATGGGTTATGTCTAAAATCCTACCACTTTGGAAGGCCGAGGTAGGAGGATTGCTTGAGTTCAGGAGTTCAAGACCAGCCTGAGGAAAGGGGAAATGACACAATTTCTCTCATTTTAACTGTTCAAATAATTCCCTTTGTAAACTTTTTGTGTTTTAAAAAAGGACCATGAGCTAACACGTCTATAACTGGGTTAGAATTTGAATCTCCCAATATGCTTCAGTCAGCATTCAGTTATTAGGGCACAGAGATTTTTATTTCCTCCGATTATTAATCTTACTTATAGATAGACATGCCATTGTTTTATTCTTGGAATGTAACTACATCTTCCAGTTTTGAGGCATAGGCCATTATGCTCTCATGCGCTGTGAAAAATCCGTGTAACTTAAACTTTACAAACTCTGAAGTAGTGACTATAATAAACTTCTGATGTTGAGAGCCTCAGATTCAGACAATTAAAGTAATTTGCCTACAATTACCCACAAAAGTTGTGGGGCAAAGACACAAATCCACACATGACTTTTTGTAATATTTCAGCATTTTTCAACAGAGGGATACTACGGCACTTCTCATCTGCTAGACATTTTAAATGTATTTTCCCTGTACATCATTGTCTCCGAGGGTGAAAATTATTTTGATTCCTCTCACAATGAAAATTACTTTTAAATGAACCTCCCCTATGGGCACGTGTACTAACATAATATTTTGCAGGGGGAAATGAAGCCATTGGCAAAGATAGTATGTGATAGGGGTGGGGGGATCAGATTTTCAAACCAGACATACAAAAGTTCTACGTTCAGGCACCAAGGATATGAGTGAACTTAAGAAACTCACTTCAAGTTCATGTGTTTTCTATTCGTTAGTTTTGTAAAATTGCAGGATAATACTTGTTGGCTACTGTCAAATTTCAAGATAGGATAAAATGTACCGAGTGTGGAGCATGAAAGCTCTGCTCACTAAATGCTGCTCCAAAAGCCAAGATTGGTGAATAAAGATTCTACCTCCAAGGCCATTAGATACTTTTTTCTATACATAAAGATGTATTTCTAAAAATATATTATGAAAACACTTGATGGGATGAAAAACCTAAGCTCTGTGTGTGTAACAAAAAATATACCTAATCTTTATCGTAACCCAAAGCATGCTTTTCAAATAAATATTTGGAGATTTAAAAGACTCACAGATATAAATCAACACACTCCATTCACTCCACATGTTTATTGAAGAGAAAGCGAAAAGGGCACACGAAGATGATGTTTCCATAATTTCTATTCTAGCTGCTCTGTGTCCTTGGGCAATTTATAGCCTGGTTTCCCCCCTTCGATAATACTAGTCACTAGAACGGAATGTTTTCTAAGTAATATTGTCAATTGAAAAGTTCTGTCCTGACTATATTACTCTTCTTAACTAAAATAAGATTAGCACAACTTTGACTACTAATTTCATCCCACAAAATGATGACTCTGTCAGATGGTGATGATAAATTCGTCAATGCCAACCACATCCACAGGGCCTGCTATCTTGTAAAAATGCAATGAATCACATTGGCTGGAATTTCCAGGTTCATTTTAAAAGGATTATTACCGTGCTGTCGATTCTAAGTTTTGTTCTTAATCTTGCAGTACCCGAAACTCAAAATGATCACGTAAGTCTCTGGGATTAGATGTACCCTACAAAATCCCCAATTTATACAAATCTCTGCAAGGACCGCCTCCATCAGCAGTTACCTCCAAGGCAGCATTGCCAGCGGCACGAAAACCCTCTTGAATAAAAGAATCGCTTCTTGGACCCACCTTCTCTAGGACCCTCACTCCTTACCTCATTCTCCTCCCCAGGTCCTGGCATTACTTCTCCACTTTTATGAGTATTTGACTACTCAGCAATTTTGATGCTATTAAACATCCTTTCTTTCTTGTAATGTTTTTGTTTTGTTTTATTTTTGTTTTTTCTCCAGACATCCAAGGTCCCTCTTTCCTAGTCTCCTTCCTGGCTGGCCGCGCCTTCTCAATCTTTTTTGTGGGTCTTCCACTTGCTTTCTCGCTGTTCATGGATATGACCCCATGACAACTCAATTAGCTCCTAGTTGTGCACACCCGGATGTGCCAGTGACTTGCAAAGGCGCACAGTCTGCCCCCGGGTCTTCTCTGACCTGCAGGGTCATGTCCCCGTGGTCTATTTGATAGCCCCACTTGGGTTTCTAACAGGCATCTCTAATTAACACGTCTATAGAGAAACAGTTTTCACCCTCCTCCAACCCCACTCTCCAGCAATTCTGAGGAACGTAACCTGTCATCTTCGCTGCTGTCACCCAAGCCATCGTCTCTCATCTAGATTACTGCAGGTGACTTCTCTGCGATCCCTCGGCTTCCGCTCTCCTCTCTTCTGATCCAGTCTCAACAGAGGAACCAGAGAGTTCTTTTCAAAACAAAAATGACACTGTAATGTTTCTCTGCTTAAAACTAAAGTTTCCTACTAGAATAAATGCACACACACGACATTCAGCTGCCAACTCCTGAACATGCCTGCTGGTGCTGTGCCCTTGCTCGGTGATTTGAAGCCGTCCTCATAGCCTTTCTGCTCCTCAAGCACACCGATGTTGTTCGTATCTTAAGGCCTTATCAGAGGATCTTTGATCGGCTGGCTCCTCAAAATGTAGGAGCCAGCTTCAATGTCATGACCTCAGGAAGGCCTTTCCTGTCCAGTAATCCCTAGTACATCTTCCTCTGGTCTTGCATTCAACATACTGCACCCACCGCATTTTATTTATCTATTTGTTTATCATGGGCCGGTTCTCACTATCCATAATTGTTAGGCAGAACCTTATTTAACTTACTCATTTTTATATATCTGGTTCTTATAACACTGTTTGTCCTGTGAGAGACTCTCAAAGCATGTTGGAGAACCCGAGTGCAGACACATGGGGATGTGTATTCATGATAGGCAGGGAAAGGGTATCAGGCATTAGAACAGGACTTGGATAGTCTCAGGAAATTAAGAAAATGATAGTTTGGTTTAGTCCAAAAGGAGATGGATACAATTCACTAATAATCAGAAATTCATGTAAGTATGTATGGATAGTATAGAAACAATGAATTTTATTTTATTTATTTATTTTGCAGTTTTGGCTGGGGCCAGGTTTGAACCTGCCACCCCCGGTATTTGGGGCCGGCATCCAACTCCTTGAGCCACAGGCACTGCCCAGAGGTAATGAATTTTATGTCTTTGGAATATTTATATTTTCCTGACCAGTACCACTTTCCCTCACCTGCAACTCCAGCAGGTAGGCAGCCTCTAACAGCACTAGGATTAGGGAAAGTGGGTGTGTCCAGAAGTCACAAAGCACTGGCCGCTCATGTAGGCCCCCAAATTGTGACTTCTATACCAACAAGTCTACAGCTCCAACTTAATTTGGGCCACATCCATTTCTACACAGATTGCGCTGATAAGCTCAGAGCTGGAGCGCTCCTGCCGTAGACCAGACTTCATCATTTCCAAGGGCATTACGTGTGCACTCAACAAAACCTGGGGCTAGGGCTTAAGTCTCCTATTTCCAAAGTTAGTATTTAATTATCTTACTGTTTTTGAAAAATCTAGGAATGACTTTAATGACTTATACCATTGTAGAAACATTTTTAGGAATTATTAACGTGGTGGGACACTATTTCCTTAGGAATATTCTAGAGAGTTCCCATAGTTAACCTCTACGAGGCTTTGGAAACCATATGTGATGAAGCCTGAGTGTCTTTAATAAGCACAGACACATCCGTCCCCTACTGTGCAATTCACAGCCACGCTTGGCAAAGGAAAACGCAGGCGGGGAAAGGTTAGTCTTTAGCGACCTGAATCTTCCAGGGCTCCTCTGAGTGGCAGTTCTGAGACAGAGGCGGCCTCCCCGAGGGTTCCGGGACATTCACATATTTGTAGATCCTCATCCTGCGAATGCCTCACTGTGAGATCATCATCTCATTAAGAGTAATAAGGAAGGAAACACCGGTTTTTTATTTTCACAGGGAAATTCTCTCCTTCTTTTTTTCTTCACCAGGAGAAAGCACCTGCTAATAGCACAGTTCTCTAACAAGTCACGGCCCATTTATCACTATTTGTGTTCCCATTCAGATTCTTTAATTATCCTCCTTTTTGCTAATTGTGATTATCCAGAGTAGCGCAATCCATCATATCTCTCTACCTTGTAAAAGACTCACGTACAGTTCTTACTCTTTCCTGGATTCTTACTAACATTTTTAATTGCAGCTGCCTCAGAGTATCTCCCCTACTCCCCCCCCCCACCCCGTTCTTCTCAAAGTTTACCAATATTTATCTTAAATGTCCCTAATCATTTTTTTTCTAATTCGGGCTATTCGATGTTGCCATTAGAGGTGTATTTTCTTAAACGAGACCTTTCTACATGGGAAATTAAAGTCTGTCATTGATTTTCTGTTTAGACAGTAATGGCATGAATGTCACCTTGTAGGAAAGTGAAAGTGGATAACTTGAATGTTTTATTTAATAACGAACCAAACACATTGGGCACAATTCAATGAGCTGAATGAAAAGGGGCCCTGGATTAATAAATAAACAGCAGTTAAGTTCTGCGAAGATAACACCATTTTTGCAGAACACAGCATGCAAGGTTGCTAATGTCTTTTCTTGGATTTCACCCATTCAAGAAACATATTTTGTTCACCCCAAATGTGCAGGATACTATTTTAAATGATACTAAAAATTAGCACTTGACTGAGTCCTCATGTCACACACACAGCATTGTGTAGACGTGACCAGACAAGATGCATAGAGTCATGAAGGAAGGTGCGATGTGCTTTGAAAGATCATGAAAAAAGATTCTTATTGTATTTTATTTTTTTTTGAGACAGAGTCTCACTCTGTCACCCTGGGCAGAGTGTCATGGCATCATAGATCACAGCTCACAGCAACCTCAAACTCCTAGACTCAAGAGATCTTCTTGCCTCAGCCTCCCAAGTAGCTGGGACTACAGGTACCTGCCACAATGCCTAGCTAATTTTTCAGTTTTTAGCAGAGATGGGGTCTTTCTCTTGCTCAGGCTGGTCTTGAACTTCTGAGCTCAAGCAATGGACCCACCTTGGCCTTACAGAGTGTCAGGATTATAGCCCTGAGCCACTGAAACCAGACAAAAAAAGTTCTTTTTAACTATGAAAATCATGGCAGGTTTTTAGAAAGAGGTGACATTTGAGTCAGGACTTAAAATTTGAGATATTTGATATAGAAGCAGTCCCTGGGCTATGAAATAGGCAGGGTGTGTAGATGTGTTCTTAAGTTGTGTGTAAGTTGGAACAGGTAAATTTACCTGTTACCCGTAATAGCCTCCGGATGTCTCTGAAGGGTCGGCCCAGGGCCGTCTGTGCTTCTCTGCACTTCTAGGTGCCGAGATGGAAGGACACGGGACAGGCAAGATGAAGGGCCCGCGCTGTGACTGAGTGTGTGCAGCCCCCGGGTGCTGGGCTTCCCTGCTGGGGTTCCTGCTACTTTTTATTCATTTTGTCAAATTTCCTGTTTAGTTTGCAGTTTCCCAGAAGGAACGGGGAGAGAGTAATGTGCTTTGGCTCACCAGCCTGAGAACCTTGGGCACATTGTTATCCCCAAACTAAATTCCAGATGGACTGGAATTTCTTTGGGAAGGAGGCGGGCGAGTGTCACTCTGTCACCCTGGGGTTGAATACTGCAGCATCATAGCTCACCGCAACCTCAGACTCTTGGGCTCAAGCCATCCTTTTGCCTCAGCCTCCCAAGCACCTGGGACTACAGGTGCCTGCTACAACACCCTGCTTTTTTTTTTTTTTCTAGAGGCAGAATCTCACTTTTGCTCAGGCTGGTCTAGAACTCCTGAGCTCAAGGGCTCCTCCAGCCTTGGCCTCCCAGAGTGCTGGGATTACAGGTGTGAGCCATCGTACCCAGCCTGACAATGTGAAGTTTATAAGAAATGGCTGGTAAAGTTGGAAATAAAATTTCTCCTAAAGCCCTTTTGATCATGTTCAGAGCTTTTGGACCCACATATCCTTGCTCAAAGGGGGCGGCTTTGTTGGGAATTCAAACTTCCTTCACATCCATTACCTTCCACTGGTTCAACCAGCAACCTGAATTGGATAGAATCATAGCTGATAAATGATCCTGAACTCCAAGAGAAGAAAGCTAACAAATGGAGTTTTCTGAACTTCCCTAAGGGGCCAAACTAAGCATATCCCTCATTAAAATAAAAAATTCTCTCTCCTATTCTGCCTGATTGTAGTGACTACAGGTAGGGTTGCTGGTAAATGGGGATCACTTGAGGTATAGGCTGTGGCTGTGCCTTCTGAGCCCAGATGTCTCCAACTGAGTCTCTCAATTATTTTTCATTACTGAGACTTTGATCTGTTCCCTATTCCCTGTGTCTTCCAGCCAGAAATCTTTATTATGCAAAGCCTTCTGAGGACCCCGTATGATCCTGAAAACTTAAGCAAGTACTCGGCTCTTTGCAACTTAAAAATTCTTAAAGGAAATAGAGAAACTCGCATGGGAAGAAACAAGCACCCAGGCTGCAGCTGCCCCCCCAATCTGGGAGCGTGTGTGAAGCGGGTGTTGTCCCAGGGGTTATGCAGAAGCACAGACTGAGCACACAGGGTTTGCCTTGATTTCCGCGTCGTTTTGGCTGTGGCTATTTGGGGGCCGCAGTTACACACACAGGTGCCGCATCTGTGACGAACTGAATCCGAAGGGTTCCAGGGTTCACTGAAGTGTGTCAGGAGGGCTCATGCTTCCATCAACAGAACAGGGAGTTCAAGGGCTTATGACTGTCGGAGGCCGAGTTGCCATTGCTGAAGAAGCCTAGCAAGCTGCCCGTCGGAATCTTCCGACCGTCTCTCTCCAGAAGCTCGTTATGTTTGGGAGTGCGTGGCCACTGTCCTGGCGAGCTGCAGTCAAGGTGATTTATAGGTTTTCTGATGATATTTAGACTTTGCCTGCTCCGTGTCATTGCCAAAAGCACAGATTTGTATAGTCCCAGTGTGTTCTGGGGTTCAAAGTGACCTCACCCCAACAGGCAGAAAAGTTGGGCAAAAAGGCTGGTGGGCTGGGAAGGCAGTTCTAACTCGACGGTAAGGACCGACAAACGTTCATCAATGATGAACATCAATGATGAACAAAACGTTCATCTCCTGGAGCAGAACGCAATCTTCTAAAGACTTCGTTTCCCACCTCGTGAGAGATTCTAAGCATTTTTCGTAGTTAGAAGTGTTACCTATCAGCTCTTGTCTGTCTCAAAGCCTCTGCCTCTAGCACACAGTAGACAAATGTCTGCCCTGATCCTCCCACCTGTCTGTCTGAGGGACCGTCACTCTCACTCTCTCTGTCTCTCTGTCTTTGTGTTGTACACACACACATAATCCTGCTCAACCACCTGATAATCTCTTCTCTTCAGTCTTGGCACTATGGCACCATTAGCACCAACAATGCTGTTCTAGAAAAAGCACCACTCGGAAGACCTGCGTGACTACTCCACAGTAATCCCCCCGCACCATGGAATGACATATTTTCCCAGCCTTCTAATGCACAACGTCAAATTGCCACTGGCACTGCTCTGGTTCTCTTCCAAAGGCGGCGGCAGACACAGCACTGTTATTCCTTCTCTGAACTCCTCGATGTTGGGTGAAGTTAAGACGAGCTACACAGGAGACGGGGTCTGGTGCCTGATCTTGGCTGGTGTGGACCCCATTACCAGGGATTAGGTCGACACTAATGGGGTTCATTCTGCAGCCTGTTCATCCTCAGTCTGCCAACAGTGAGCAGCCAGGGGACTGAGCATCTGTGTGCGGATGCCAAGATGACTGTAATAACCGCCACTTGCTGCTATCAGCTCCTCTTCAGAACAGAAGCAGAAGGGCACACAGAGAAAGGACGGGCAGGCAGTGTCCAGATTCACCTGGCACGCGGGCCCGAAGCTGTCAGCTGCCGTGTTCTGTTGTCACTGCTCGCGTTTCAGAGGGTAGGTTCCTACCCAAGTGTGTGTCTCATGCTATAAGGATGATTTGAGGAAAGGCCCAGGATTGTCACAAATTCAATAAATAACGTTCTGCGTCTGCTTAGAAGGAATTTCTCCTATATGTGGCGAGCTATATAGATAGGGATTGCAGTCGTCATGTTTTCCTGGCACAAAGTCTAGCAAAGACATAGAATTTGTGCTGGGAACGGAAAGCTTCTATACATCAGCCTCCTCTGGCATCAGGTGGTGCAGCCAAGGTGGACATTCCCTGGCAGATACCAAAAACTAATTCTCAGAATCAGGACGGAGGCAAAAGCAGCCTCTAAAAGTTTCGTCTCTCAGGATTTCACACAAGGTTTTCCAGTCTATGATCCTGATTTATTTTTTAAAAGGGAAAAAAATAGGCTGCTTCTTAAAACTCAGAGGACCAAGGTTAGCATCTTGATGGGACCACTGACATTGGAGATTCAGTCCTTCAAAATCACCACCTTGCTGCCCACGTGCCCGACCTTGACAGGAGCCTACACACTTCCCCGCTGTTATGTTAGCGTCCCTCAGACAAGGACACATGTTCAAAAGGCTACAAATCATCATCGGTAATGTTTTTTAATGTTTATATGCCAATTGCCTCACAAAATACTGCAAGTCCTTGGTTTTTCTTTTTGAAAACTATTTTACACGTGGTCTGATCATTTTCTCGTAGCAGCTATGCAACTTTGCGAACGCTCCCTCACTTCTAGGTGTCAAAACCAGCATGAAGATGACAAAATGCCCTTTTTCCCTTGAGGGTATTTTTCAACGATAATTAATAAGACAGTGAGGCCAAGTCTCTGAATTTCAGGGACTAATTCTCAGAAGCAGAAAAGAGGCCAAATGAGGTACAAAATCAGCCTCTAAATAGGAATTCGTACCATAGACATATTTTTAAATTTCTCTAACCTAAGTTAAAATTCATTCTATATCAACAGTTCAAAACATTTCTTATATTCCTATGAGACGTTAAATAAGAGTGTAGTGTCATTCTTGCATGGGAGGTAATAAGAGTGAAGAAACTCAACAAAACGTTGAATAATGTGCCTGACCCTTTTCTATACAGTTTAAATTCCTTTTAAAAAAAATCCATATAGCCCTCAAAATTTTTACTCATATAGCAGTTCTCACCTCTCAAACTATCTTTCAGTTAGATGATTCCCTGTTTCTGTCAATGAGACATTATGTAAGCAAGGAGGGAATAGCCATTTCACTGCTTTGGAAGAAACAGTCACTTAGAAATTAAAGGTCCTTTCACGAGTTCCCAGACAACCCCCACTACTGATCCCTGGCTCACCCTGCAATCTCCTCAGCAGGCTCCCTTCCACACGATATCCTTATTATAACATGCACCACTCGTTAAGCTGCCTCTTTTTTTCTCAGTGAAGAATCTGACCATGAAATTCAAGACTATAGGAACATGGCCCGACGTCTATGGCTCAAGCGGCTAAGGCGCCAGCCACATACACCAAGGTGGCGGGTTCAAATCCAGCCCAGGCCCGCCAAACAACAATGATGGCTGCAACCAAAAAATAGCCAGGTGTTGTGGTGGG
>NW_003852525.1:2949652-2955909 GCF_000181295.1 Otolemur garnettii | reverse complement strand
AAAAAAAAAAAAAAAAGACTATAGGAGCGTGTGGGAAGAAAGAGGATTTTTACCAAAGGGTAGAAATTTGTGCCTTTGGAACCAACATTAGAAGACCACTTCGTTTTTTCCTCCCATAACTGTAAGGACTCCTTTAGAAGCTGAAATACGGCCTTGTCTGTGTTTCTGATATTTGAATTAGCCAATGATTCACTCCTAGTTAATGAGGCCAAACCCAGTCAGCAGAGAGAAGCCACACAGTCATGTCAACGGAGAGAAATTGTTATGAATAATTGTTAACCAGGTATTAGAAAACTGAGAAGGGGAAGGAAGGCCGGGTGCAGTGGCTCACCCTGGAACCCCAGCACTCTGGGAGGCCGAGGCGGGTGGATTGCTTACGCTCACGAGTTCGAGACCAGCCTGAGCACAAATGAGACCTCGTCTCTACCAAAAATAGAAAAACCGAGGTAAGAGGCTTACAAATGGTTCACTGATTTTCAAATAAAGATTATTCTATCACTAAAATGAGAAGTGACCACCATTCACAGGAAAAGATTTCTGTTAAGTAAGAATCTGTACTCTAGGGCGGTGCCTGTGGCTCAGAGGGGTAGGGTGCTGGGCCCATATGCTGGAGGTGGCGAGTTCAAACCCAGCACTGGCCAAAAACTGCAAAAAAAAATCTGTACTCCAACTCTATGCATTAATGAATTGGAATTAGGGAGATTTTCATTCTTCCTGTCACAGCTTGGTCAAGGTGGTGATCCAGGAGCAGCTAGTGTCAGACAAAATGTAGACCCTCTACTTGTTCACATTTAAGCCTAATTGTTTTATTATATCTCCATATATTATCTTGTGTGCCTTTATTTGAAATTCCTTCTAAATACTAGGTTTCAGAACAGAGGGATTAACTATACAACTGCCAGCATAGATCTGATATGGCAATCAGACAGTGGAGGTCTCTTCAAAATGCATTTTTGAAAAATAATAATAAGATAAGTCAACAATTTTTTACTTTAAAATCCACATTTGACCTCAAAAGTAAATTACTAACCAATTTGAAATAAATCAAGTTGACGAAAATTCAATGACTTTTTAAGTACATAGTCTTAAAGCTTTTCTCTCAGCACATTCTAGAATTTGGGTAAGATTTACCCACATCCTGATATTTATTTCTGTTTTTATTTTTATTAAAACATACTTATTTGTTATATTAATCTTTTTCCTATGTACGTCATAACATAATAAAAATATATTTTAAATTCTGGGTCAGGTGTAATGGATCATGCCTGTCGTCTTAGCAATCTGGGAGGCCAAGGCAAAAGTAGATTTCTCGAGTGCAGGAGTTCAAGACCAGCCTGAGCAAGAATGAGATCTTGTCTCTCCTAAAAATAGAAAAACTAGCCGATCATCATGGTGGGCGCCTGTAGTCCCAGCTACTTGGAAGGCTGAAGCAAGAGGACCACTTACACCCAAGAGCTTGAGGTTGCTGTGAACTATGATGCCACGCACTTTACCCAGGGTAACAGAGTGAGACTCTCTCTCTCTCTCTCTCTCTATATATATATATATATACACATATATACACACATACACACACATATACATACATATGTATATGTATATATATTTATTTTAATTCCAAAGACGTCTCTCAATCAGTGTAACCTCTAATACATTTAGTTGGTATTTTGTGTATACAGAAATTTCTAGTATCCCTCCCAATGTTTAACAGTTGGGAGGTTGAAGTAAGTTTAAATATATTTTAAATATCAGCCAGAATTTGTTATGAAATACCTTGTATTAGTGTTTTTGTAATCCCAATGGCTACTACTTATTCCTTGCTTAAAATATTCACATTGTTTTCCAGACTCCTTGAACAAAATTCCTTTCTCCAAGCAGCAAGATTTTTGAAGAATATGAATAGAAGCTACCCCTCCTGCACATAGGAAACTTTCTTAGATTCTTTCATTTTTACTTATTCATTTATTTAGTTAGTTAGTAATCTCTATGCAGTAACTCTTGCAGTAACTTAGAGAAAAGTTCTCTCAGTTGCCCAGGCTGGAACACAGTGCCTCAAACATAGCTCACTGCAGCCTCCCATTCCTGAGCTCCAGCGATCATCCCACGTCAGTCTCTTTACTATCTGGGACACAGGCCTGCACCCTGAAACCCACCTAAGTTTTTCTTTTCTTTTAAAGACAGGGTCTCACTATGCTGGCCAGGCTGGTCTCAGACTCCTGTCTTCAAGTGATCCTCCTACCTTGGTCTCCCAAAGTGTTGGGATCACAAGTATGAGCCACTATGCCCAGCTTGAAAGTTGGTAATTATTAATGATCAATTAACAATAAACTAGTGATACATATAATCTGTAAAAAAATACATATTTTTTTCTGATAGCCTTTCATTGTCACTTTCCCGAAACTGCCCCAAACCAATCTGAGCCTCAGAGAAGACAAGGAAAAAACCAGAAGAAAGAGAAGAACAGAGATAAAGAAAAGAAAGTTTCTAATTTACTTGCTATACTTCAGATGTCACAGAAGCAACAAAGAAAACACAATATCGTCCTTTTTTGAAACTGCCTTTTAAAAATTATTCTCCCTGCATGTGATTTTAAAAACATTACTAATGATAAGTTTATTAATCTGAGAGTCCATGCACTTTACTTTAGGTACCATATTTTCTCTAACTTGAAAACTTTTTAAATGATGAAGGCACTTACTAGGAGACATAGGGAAAAAAGAAGTCCATGTATTTACATCCAGCGTCCTCACACTACAAATAGAACTACCCACTTTTTAAAATTAGTCCTGCTTCTTTATCTCATATTGTATACATGACAGGTTATTTTTCCAGAGACTTAATAGAGATTCTTACATGCATTGAAAAGAAAAGAATGAAAATCCTATATAATGGAATTCCAATAGAGAATACTTTTTTCATTATGTCAAAAATATCAGGAGATTATCAATCTTATACTTGCAGATAACATACACAATAATCTCCGAACAAAAGCTCAGTCCCACAATTCTGTAATAGTCATTTTCAATCATTGTCACACTGATCTCTAAAAGCTGTGTATTCACCCCAGGGTCATAACCACCATTGTCGTGGTTCTCTTAATACAGTGTTAAAAAGTGCTTGATATCTAAAGACTTCATAGAGTACAGAAAAAATTACTGATGGTATTTCAGAGCCAATTTCAGAAACTCACAAATAGAATAAAATGGACTGGGGTAAGAACTGGACAATAATTCTTAACTTGTCTTCAAACCTAATAGTTTACTTAAAAAAATAGAACAGAAGTCTAAGTAAAATTTCCAATGGGAATGAGATATTAATTTTATTCATCAACCTCTTGAATGGATGAGATGGTAATTACTGAGCTTATTTTGTATTTATTTATGCTATTTAGTTATTTTGAGACGGAGTCTCACTCTGTTGCCCCGGCTAGAGCTCAAGACATCAGCCTCACTTACTGCAAATTCAAACTCCCGGGCTCAAGTGATCCTCCTGCCTCAGCCTTCATAGAACCTGGAACTACAAGTGTCCACCTCAGCACTCTGCTAATTTTTCTATTTTTTTGTAGCAACCAGCTCTCACTCTTGCTCAGGCTGCTGGGGAACTCTTGAGCTCAAGGGATCAATCCTCCAGCCTCAGCCTCCCTGGGTGCTATGATTACAGGAGTGGACACCACACCCAGCCTCTGAGCTTATTTTCTGTACAGAATGTTATGGTACAAAGAATAGGAGAAACCACCCTGTGTCTAAAGAGCCGAAAATTCAGCTGAAGACTCAAAGCCTGGGAATACTAATGGTTACCTAGAAAACAAAACAAGCAGCTCACACAATAGACAAATGCACCTAAGTGTGCGTGAAGTATCAGGAAGTGATCGCAGATTAAAATCACGATAGAAATGATTTTTGACCTAGTGACATTTAAGATTTGTTCCTTCGTGTAATTGACGACATTAAGTATAATTCTGATACTCGTTATGTTTTTTGCTAGTCCCAGATAATAGCGAGATGAAGAGAAAGCAATCTCTACTGCAGACACGTGAACTGATTCTAAGACCATTTTGTCCTGTGCTGTGTTGGAGGAAGACCCCATGCTTTGACAATTTCCAGGAAAGTAACCATTTAGTTATGTGGGAAGAGGTCAGAGAAGGTAAACATAAAAGAATACGTCTAGCCACTTTAGCGATGAAAGGGATAGCACTGTAAGCAGAAGAAACCACGTGGACAAATAAGCCTAAAAAAAAATGGTCATTTCAGAAAATAAAAGGAAAAAAATGGTCATTTCCCCAGAGAAAATATACAAGAACATTGCAAATATTGGAAAGATAAGCACAAATTCAATCCCTGATATTCAACATGAAGAATTTCCTAATTTGGGGCAGCGCCTGTGGCTCAAAGGAATCGGGCGCCAGCCCCATATGCCGGAGGTGGCAGGTTCAAACCCAGCCCTGGCCAAAAACTGCAAAAAAAAAAAAAAAAAATTCCTAATTTACAATATAAGTTTTGTAGAATCAGTGAAGGACCTTACGACCAGATTGGTCAGATTTGCAATTTAAAATATTAGGCACCAGATGGGGCTGCACGGCACACCTTTAGGGAATAGGACCCAGCTACGAGAGGGGCTGTCCCCAACAAATTCAAATAGTGTGATTTGGTTGTTTGTACCCTCACATTAACCCGAAATTTCAAAAAAAGACATACAAAACACTAAAGATAGATGTTTAAAATTCTTTTTAGAACCATGAGCATTATCTCTGTCGAATTCTACTCCCTACTGGAAAACGTTTCATTCTCCTCCTGTGTTAGCAAACCTCCCATTTGACTCAAACCCTCCAAGGATCACCCCGGTCAATATTTTAAACTGTTGAGGTTTTTTATTTCTAGCTATTTCCTTTTCTGTAAGCAACTCAACTACACTGAGCTAGTTACTAAGCATCTCTTCCATTTATGACACATCAATTTTGATAAAATCCTTCTAAATTATCTCAGCTTATCCTGAACCTGGACATAAGATATTGTACAAAAAACAAAACTCATTTGGAATTCACAATTGCAAATAAAAGCAGATGTTTTTCTAAAGTACGCCTGGTTAAGTTACATAACTGAGTTATTAAAAAAAAAGAAATATTAGGCTGATGGCGCTCCAACAGTGGACTAGGGGAAGGAAGGGAGAGTGAGGGAGCAGGTTGGACGCCGCTTCTGAAACGCTCTCGGCCTCGGAGCTCTGTCTGCGCCAGACATTTACAACCTCACAGCTCTTGTTAACATGTCCTTGTCTGGTCATATGTCCTGTCCCTCTACTCCTGAGGCTTCCCCGTTGACCTCTGTGGTCTTGCTTAGTTCCCACACACGTAAGGCTGTAAAAGCTCTGAACAAATCTTTGACTAACAGGAGATTAAATCAAGTTGATAATTTCTTCCATCATTTCATTAAAAATCTCCCCTTCCCAGTCCATAGGAAACCAATTACAGAATCTCTTTTGAGGGGAGGAGGGTGTTTCAGCATCTAACAGACCAACTCTGTGTTCGGTATCTAACAGTCCTACTGGGTGTTTCATCATCTAAGAGACTGACCTGGTGGTCATCATCTAACAGACCTATTTGGTATTTCAGCATCTAACAGACCTACTAGGTGTTTCAGCATCTAACAGTCCTAGCTGGTGTTTCAGCATCTAACAGTCCTACTGGGTGTTTCAGCATCTAACAGTCCTACTAGGTGTTTCAGCATCTAATAGACCTACTCAGTGTTTCAGCATCAAACAGACCTACTCCGTGTTTGGCATCTAACAGACCTACTCAGTGTTTCAGCATCTAACAGACCTACTAGGTATTTCAGCATCTAACAGATCTACCGGGTGTTTCAACATCAAACAGACATACTGGGTGTTTCAGCATCTAAGAGACCTACTGGGTGTGTCAGCATCTAACAGACCTACTCAGAGGCAGCCACAGAGATACCGTCCATGTCTCGGCTCTTTCCTTTCCTACTTTGTCCCTTGTCTTCACTCTACCCCATAAAAATGTTAACCAGAGAACTGAGCTGTAGCCTTTAACCAGAGCAGCCAAGGAGAAGTGAGTGCGTCTGAGAGATAGTCAGATAGACTCACCAGGGTCTGGTGATTGATTAGAGATTGGAATGAGTAGCAGACAGGAGGCTCGAGGGCCTTTGTAGATCGTGGTCTGGGTGATTTATTGGACTGCAGTGCCATAAAACAAAATGACAAATACCAGAAGATAAGCTAGTCTTAGAATGTAGAAATATGTT
>NW_003852525.1:2946793-2949210 GCF_000181295.1 Otolemur garnettii | reverse complement strand
GTATAGTTGCCAGGAATGAGGGAAGAGCAGGGGAAATAACTCAGGCTCGGAAGCCAGGAAAGCGGGGAATTTCGAAAGAGGGCTCAACAGTGTTGAATGTGGCAAAGAGATCCAGCGAGATAAGTAGACTGGAAAGTGTGAACTAGATTGAACGCTGATGTCATTGCTGACTCGAGAGCGTTTTCAGAAGTAGATATGACTGGAAGAAAGGAGTTCGTATTGTGAAAATAGTAACTGGAAAAATGACATGAGCCAGGGTAACCATAAACACATCAAGGTAAATGTGCATGGAACAGGAGCTTCCCCACCTCACCCCCTCTCCCCTTGTACCATCAGAACGGTCTCCACCCCCAACTTGCAAACATGCTAGGTGAGGAGGTGTGCTGGCAACCCCCACCAAAAAGCCTAAGGTGGAGTTCAGCCTCCGTGGTTCCTTCTGTACCTGCCACCTCCGCTATTGCTGGCAATTCTCTTCTACTTTCTGTTTCAAACTGACAAGAGTCCCTGTTTTAATTCCTTTCTGAAATGGTAGCAACTGGCAACATTTCCCCTGCCCCACTTTGAGAAGGTATACCATTTATCCACTGAGATGTTTATTCTCGGCATTGATTGATTCATTTATCCATGGGGAAAGCTGAGCCCCTAGAGCAGAGGTGCATTGAGACAGGCAGAACCATTTCCCAGAACTGCAAGGGGAGACACACCCAGGATACACTTGACCGTGGAGGAAACAGATCCCCACCACCTCCCACCTCTCCCAGAATAGCCAGCTGGCATATTTATCTTCTCTCCTTTTTTAGGGCATGTTTTGCTGACAATTCTGACTCAAGCATTTTTGTCACATTTTGGGGTTCGGTACAGAAACAAGAGTTAAAAATAATGAGAATCTTATGTTAATATGCTAGAACTAAGCGGAGACTAGGATCCTACTAGTCAGAGGAATTTCTAGTGTTGAAGCATGATTTGAACTTGTTAGAGAATCTTTTTTATTTTATATGAAGTATCTCTGTATGCATTTTTAAATATTGTTATAATATACTATAAATTAGAGCAGCAGCTGCCAGCCTTTTTGGCACCAGGGACCGGTTTCATGGAAGATAATTTTTCCATAGATAGAGCAGGTTGTGGGGGGTGGGGGGCAGAAGGTGGAGCTCAGGTGGTGATGTGAGTGTGGGGAGCAGCTGTAAACACAGTTGACTTCTCACCTGCTGTGTGGGGTGCCGGGTGTGGGGCAGGAGGCGGAGCTCAGGTGATGATGTAGGTGTGGTCCAGTTCCCAGCTGGACACAGATCTGTACCTGTCTGTTCAGTGCCTTGGGGACCACAGGATTAGAGGACTATTAGAAGACCCAGAAGAATAAAGAAAAGAAACATCTTCTATCCTATCATTCAGAGGTAACCATGGTTCATATTTTGATGTATACCTATTCTTTTAATGTCCTTAGATGTATAGACATTACAATATAATGTCTATAGATGTCCACAGATGTATAGACATTAATGTCCTATTTTTTTAATGTCCACAGATGTGTAGACATTACACTATAAAATCACACCGCATATCTAATTGAATAGTCTGCTTTTTCTGTAGGTTATCTTTTGCCTCCATGTCTTTGTGACTTCAATACCATTGTATGGCTATCAGAGATTAGTCATGCAGACTCCCATTGTTAGAAACATAATTTTCTTTCCCCCAGTTTTTAGCTAATTAGAATGATTAGAGAATCTTTATGCAAAGTAGAGATAATGAAAGAGGAGATTCTTCATGGATTCCAAAGTTATGGTTTGCATGAAATTAGAGAGGATTTTATTTCCTCATTGAAAACAGTAGATTGATTTGGAATATCACTGTCAGTGTTACACCGGCAGAAACATGCTGAAGGATTCCTGTACAGTTTCTTTTCCCAAGAAAAGCAAACCCTAACGAGGTGTCCTCAAACTATGGCCTGCGGGCCACATGCAGCCCACCTAGGACATTTATCCGGCCTGCCAGGTGTTTTTGCCACCACTGCCTGTCCTGCTTAGCAGCCAACTCGTCCTGGGGCCCACAGTCCAGCCCTCCAACGGTCTGAGGGATGGTGAACTGGCCTCCTGTTTAAAAAGTTTGAGAACCCCTGCAACCAATCAGTAAGTTGGAAACCTGTTTGTGACATGCAGGATGGAGTTTAAGAATCATTTGCAATTGCTATGATAAAATTGATAGATTATTCCAGCAAAAATAAAATAATTTGGCCCTTATCTATAAAGTCTTCTGAGATTCCAACAGAAACGAGAAAGTCCAAAGTTAAGTCAAATAACCGAAGAAAAATAGAGGAGGAGAGAAAGGTTCGACTTGCTCAGCAAGGGAGGAAAAAAAACTCAAACGTAATAGCTTTTCAATAGTGACTAGAAAACTAAACTCATACTAAAATGCTAGAC
>NW_003852525.1:2905882-2946357 GCF_000181295.1 Otolemur garnettii | reverse complement strand
TACATGACAACTAAAGCTGTCTTAAAGAAATCATAGATGGCTCTCCTCCTCCGCTCTCTCCTCATCTCTCTCTTCCTCTCCTCTCCTCTCCTCTCCTTTTCTCTCTCTTCCCTCTTTTCTCTCCTCTCTCTCTCTGTGTCTCTCTCTCCTTATCTCTCTCTTCCTCTCCTCTCCTCTCTCTCCCTCTCTCTCTCTCTCTCTGTCTGTCTCTCTCTCTCTCTCTCTCATCTCTCTCTTCCTCTCCTCTCCTCTCTCTCTTTCTCTCTCTCTCTCTGTCTCTGTCTCTCTCTCTCTGTCTCTTTCTCTCTCTCTCCTCATCTCTCTCTTCCTCTCCTCTCCTCTCTCTCTTTCTCTCTGTCTGTCTCTCTCTCTGTGTGTGTCTCTCTCTCCTCATCTCTCTCTTCCTCTCTCTCCTTTCTCTCTCTTTCTCTCTCTCTCTCTGTCTCTCTCTCTCTGTCTCTCTCTCTCATCTCTCTCTTCCTCTCCTCTCTCTCCTTCTCTCTCTGTCTCTCTCTCTCCTCATCTCTCTCTTCCTCTCCTCTCCTCTCTCTCTTTCTCTGTCTCTCTCTCTCTCCCTCTCTCTCTCTGTCTCTCTCTCTCATCTCTCTCTTCCTCTCCTCTCCTCTCCTCTCTCTCTCTCTATCCCTCTCTCTATCTCTCTCTCCTCTTCCCTATTTTCTCTCTTTTCTCTCCTCTTTGGTGTTGCTCTGCAGCCTCCCTCCCCCACCAATAAAAACCTTCATACAAAAAAAAAAAATCGTGGATGATCATCTAAATTATCACAGAAAAGACATTTTAAAAAAAATTCAACATCTCTTCCAAATAAAAACACTAAACAAATTAAAATAAAGGGAATTTCCTTGGCCTGACTGATTCGGGACATTGCAGAAAAACTCCCAGCTCACTTAAGACTTTATCTCAGCACTTCTGTTCGACTTTGTGTTTACGATTCTAGCCAGGGCAACTAGGCAAGAAAAAGAAATAAAAGAAATTCATATGAGAAGGGAAGAATTAACATTTCTATTCACAGATGGCATGATCGTGTATTAAAAAGTCCTAAATAATTTGTATAAAATCTGTTAGAACTAACAAATGAGGTTAGCAATAGTGCCAGATACTAGATCAATATTTAGAAAAATAAGTTTTATTTTCTATGCACTGGTAATAAAAAGTATGAAAGTGAAGTTTAAAAAGTAGTTTCTATTGTAATAGCATCAAATAGAATTAGACACTAGAAAACATTTAATGAAAGAAGTGTAGATCTGTACACTGAGAACTATAAAAACATCAGTGAAAGAAGTCACTTCAAAACATCAGTGAAAGAAGAAAAACCTAAATAAATAGAAAAATTATTCAAAGATAGGAAGACTAAATATTGCAATTTGGCATGATGGCTTGACCTGTGTCCCCCCAATGTCCTGTGTTGGGGTAGTAATCCCCACGACCTTGGGATGTTATCTTATGTGGAGGTAGGGCTGAGGAATATGTGATTAGTCTAATTAATCTGAGGTTACATTGGGTAGAGTGGGTCCTTAGTCACCTGGTGTCCTTAAAAAGAGAACGTGTTGTGACAAAAAGGACCCCCACACTCAGGGAAGGCACTGAGGAGGCACGGTGACAGTGCCACCTACCAGGAATGCCCAAGTTGCCAGTGAACCATCAGAAGATGAGGGAGAGACAGAGACCATGTCATAAGTCCAAGCCCTCAGGAAAAAAAAGATAAATAAATCTTGCCAACACCTTGACCTCACACTTCTAGACCCAAAAATGTGAAAAAATAAATTTCTGTTGTTTAACCACTGAGATTCTGACAGTTTATACAGCAGTCCCAGGACACGGTGACAGCATTGCTCACTGTCTCACTGTAATATTCCAAATTTGGTTAGAATATGCAATGGAATTTCAATAAATATTCCAACCATATTTCTACAGACATGACAAACTAATCCAAAAAATCTGCATGGCAGTTCAAAGGATCCCGTAGATCCAAGACAATCTTAAGGAAAAGAATTAATTGAGAAGGAGCTTACTTCCAACCTTCAAAATGTATGAGAACGCATTAGTAATCAAGACTGCAGTGCTGGCAAAGAATGGACACGCAGATCCACAGGTCTATTGGACATGCAGAAAGACACACTAAATGTTTGGTTCTCTCCTTTTGACAAAGGGTGACAAGACAATTAAAGGTGAGAAGACCAGCCTTTTCCATAAGTGGTGCTGTGACAACTGAAAAAAGAATGAAGTTGAATATCTTCCTTATAACTTGCACGAAAATAACTCAGCATTGAACATAGATTGTCATGCAAGCACTAAACTTGTACTACCCTAGAATCACTGTGGGCTGACCACCTAAGGGGCTGTAATAAGCTGGTCAACACAGAGAGGTGGCCAGCGTAAGGAACTTCTACTGAGTAGGTGTGGTGTGTGTCCAGTCTGTGAAAATTAGGTCAACTTGAGGAGGTGGTCAGTGTAGGGAGGTGGTGAACTATGGAGGTTCTACTTTATTAGATTAAAATGTAAATATCCAGTTATCTTGGATTAGGTAATAGTTTCTCAGATATGATACCAAAAGCATAGCAATAGAAGAAAAATTGGACAAATAGGACTCCTAAAAAATTAAAAACTTTTGTGCTTCCCAGTTATATTGAGTCCCCTCGTTAAGACACATTCTGGAATTTCTTTAATCATAATGGAAAATGTTATAAATACATGAAAAAATGTTTCATTACCCGTCATGCCACCATCATAATATGATTATTTCCACTTTACCATTTCCTTCCAACCTATTCTTAGTGGACATTATGCTAAGCCCAAATTTACATATTTTTATTATCAAAATAACGGCAGGAAGGTGAAATAAGGAATTGAAATAACAACCTAATGAATGAGAGAGCATACTAGAACCTCCCTACATTGACCCCCTTCTTCGGTTGACCTGATTTTCCTAGACTGGACATGCACCACATGTACGTATCAGTAGAGCAGACCTAGTTCCTTATGTTGGCCACCTCTGTGTGATGACCAGTTTGTTACAGCCCCTGGGGTGGTCAACTCACAGAGATTCTCCTATGTTTTCAATTGCACATCAGATAAGAGCCTGTGTCTACAATGTATAAAGAACAACTGCAACTCAACAATCAAAGACAAATATCACAATATAAAAGTCGACACTGAGTTAGACATTGAGCCACAGATGATATAAGAATGGGAGAAAAAAAAGATGTTGATGTCATTAGCCCTTAGAGAAATTCAAATCAAAACCTAAATAAAATAACATTTCACATCCACCATGATGATTATAATCACGAAGACAGATTAATAACAAGCACTGGCAAGGATGGGGCGTATTGCAATCCCCTTACATCATTGATTAGGAGCGTCAAAGGCAGTGCATGCTTTGGAGAACAGTTTTCCAGCTTCTCACAAAGTAAAACATAGACTTATCAAATGACCCAGCAATTTCTGTCCTGGGTAGAAACCCAAGAGAACTCAAAGTGTGTGCCCACACAGAAGCTTGGACATGAATGTTCCTATCAGTATCATTCATAACCCAAAAGTGAAAACAATACAAATTACAATCCCTGTTGAACACACACGTGAAATGTGGCATATCACGGCAACAGAATATTATTCAGCCTTGAAAAAAAATATATGTGTTCAGCTGGATTTCAGTGAGCGAATGTAGCGAGTGCTCTATAACACACGTAGTGAGGACACACGTAGCAAACATCGTTGTAACATGGATGCTGTTGAGAACAGTGTCATTTCAGTGACGAGATGTGGTGAACACACACTGATGCACACAATGAACTTTACAAACACGTATGTATCTCTCTATACTACACACGCAAGATGATTCTAAGAATGCCAACAAAAAAAGGAGAGAAAAAATGAAGTTCGGATGCTCACTCCAACGTGGTCAAACTTTAAAGACAATATGATGAGGGAATGAAACCAGACACAAAAACCACAGATGATATGATTCCGTTCATACGAAATGTCCTGAACAGGCAAAGCCAGCGAGAGGGAAATCAGATCAGCAGTTGCCACAGGCTGGAAGGAAAGGCGGATGGGGAGTGACGAGGGCCCTGGGCTTCGTATTTATGTGACACTCAATTCTGCTTCTCAGAAAGGGTAACATTAATGTGTGTGTAATTGGTGTGTATGTAAAATACACCACCCTTCACAAGGGTATCATGTTATCATGGAAAACAATTTTTTTTTGCTAGTTTAATGTCTTATGCCATTGTTCAAAGGTCAATGCCCTATTATTTGTTTTCTTTCTATTGTTCTTTACCCGGGAGTGAGGTTGGGCCCTCCTCCGGGGTTGTTCATCTCGTGCCAGATGATAATATGCAACCACAATAGTAGGTTAATTAAACTAGCAGTTCTCCAGAACGAAGTTTAATACCATCTGTTTGGGGAATTATCACAGCCGAACCTTCAACCTACATTCTGCATTTACAAAGTTTTCATTAATGGGCCACATTACGTTGATTTGATAGCCACGCTGTGCCACTCGTAGAGTAGCTCTGAGCAATATTATAAAAACTACAAGGATCTCCTTCCCCCATAAAGGACCTCTTACCACTTAACGGCCCTCACTCCCCTCGTTCTATTTTTTTCTTTCCATTCTTTCTTACATGAATAGTACGTATTTATTATAATAAGTAAAATAATGCAAAAATATATAAATTTAATTTTTTTTTCTGTTCCTACAACCATCAGGCCAAATTCCAACTCCACAATCACCAATATCGGCGGCTCAGTGGTAATCCTTGATTATTTCCTTGATTTTCATGCAAGTGGATGAAGAAATGCTTAATACCCCTTCCTTCCCCCTTAGGACTGCTAGTGCTCTTTTGATCCCTTCACAATCCTCCCCTAAAGAAAGTTCTCTGCCTTTATTCATTGCATGAATGACGAACCACAAAGCTCTCCTAATAATAATTTGTTAACAGGTCAATACTCTGTAAATGAAAAATTAAATTCTGACAGTAGAACTGCAAGCATTGAGCAGTGGATAAAAGAGGGTGGTAGGCAGCTGGGGTGGAGAAGGGGCCGTGTATGGTCTCTGGAACGCCCTCAATATCTTTGCGTTCTCATCCTTTCTCGTACATAAAGCAGGCCTTCGGCGATCGTTATGCAGTAAACATACATGATCTGGAAAGTTTCAGTTTACAGCAAGATGTTGGCATAACTCCACAGGCACATCCAAGCATAAATATATACCCAGTGACTCTTTCACCATCTGCGAGGCTCACTAGTCCTTGCATGCTCCTGAGGAGCTGTACAGGTTCACGAATGAAAAAGATCTTTGTTGCTTCTGTGTTGGCTTTTTATATGAGGACAAACAGAGTGGAAAATAACATGCAGTGTGTTAAACAATAAAGACGATGATGAAATAGGGGAAAAAATGAGGGGGGATGAGGTAACACGGGGCAGTGTTTCGACAGCTCTCCTCCATCCTTCTGTAAGAAGAAAGGAACGCAAGGAAGATCTGAACACCCCATTTGTATCTATCTTTGAGGTGCACACCTGTTTATAACACCACTGTACTTTTAACTGTCAAGCTCAGTTGAAGCAATAACATCCCAGGATTAGAGCAAAAATAAATGCTGACTACACTACACACAACGAATTGTTTTCCCGGTATTAAAATCAACATTCACAAGTGCCGAGGAACAACACTGTGATTTTGGACATAGTCATAAGACAGTTTAAGCCTGTAAGGAAATCTTACCAAATATCATGGGAAGATTGTTTAGCAATTCCCAAGATAGATACTGTTGTTACAGGAGGGATGACTAGCATTTCACACATTCCTCTAGGAGTATTTTTACTTATATGTGTTATAAAAAAGGCAGGCACAGAAAACATTTCATGAAGTAATCAACTGATGTATTCTGCCACCATGAAAATCAATATAAACTTTGGATTGGGAGGGCAAGTAAGTTCACTTTGGTCCTATGTGTTTACATTCTAAGGACCCAAGCAGTACTTCAACACTGGAAATCTATGATTTCATTGTTGTGTGCTGATTCTCTAAAAACATTGTTAGGTGTGTTGATGGTTTATTTATGTTCCCATCTTTCTTACTTAACATGAACCTGCTTTGGTTTCAAGGAACTGATCCAAACCCTAGGCAAGGAAAAAAACCAAAATGAAGACAAGAATAACAGTATCGAGGCCCAAGTCTGAGGGGCAGTGTAAATCTAAAGTATTAAGAACCTTCACGATATTAGCAGCCAAGGATTTTAGAAACAGGTTGAAATCAGACCATAGGAGGCAGAGGATGGGTTATATTGGATGGCACCTTAATAGTCCTAGGGTGGACCTTGAAGGTTAAGACAGCAACATAGTTTTAATTATGTAATTTCTGTATTAAATTTTGCTATTTGTGAAAGTCCACTGTTAAATTTACTTGACCCACTATTTGATAGTCATTAACATATTAAAATTGATTTATTGGGATAGAGACAAAGATTGGGACCAGGAAATAAATCCTAAAAAGGTATGACATATAAATATGGAAAAAATTACTCCTGGAAAATCTAGGAGTAACAGAGGGCAAAGTCGTCAAAAACTGAAAGATAATCGAGGTAAATGATATCTTAAAAAATAAAATGTAAGTATGGTTATAGCCACTTGTTCCTGCCCCTAAATATATTTTTATTCAATCTGTTCATTTCAAGTGATTTTCTTAAATATTTTTAGAAGCGCAAATATGTTTAATATAAATCTTGTCAGATTACAAAACAAAGGTTGGGAAGATGAAATTTTAAGACATTAACACAATTTTTAATTCACTTTGAAAAGAGTAAATAGACAACTATATTCTCCAAATTTCCATAGAAAATACTATCAAAGTTTTAACTTTGATGCTACAAATGGTCCTTACAACAAAATAAATAAAAATATGCACAGGAGGAAAAACGACTATTATTTCCTGATGAAATAGTTGTAATTAGCTAAATTTTAATTTACTCTGATCCACGGGAGGGAAATGAACACCCAGAGGCCAGTGAAGAATCACAACAATTAGAAAAGTTAAATCTTTGACATGGTTATTAGATTTTAGACATTAATGAATGAACCACTAAATGATGGATATGATTTGTTTAATTTCTGGAGCAAAGGATATATTAATTACACAGGCCGATTTTTAAAATACTAAAATATTTCTAGTCTTGGTTTACTAAAGAGGATAGGCTGTGTATTTTAATTTAAAATTTCTTAAGTTTCAAATGTTAAAGAAATTCAGTTGTATCGCTTTTCAGGAAAGAAAATAAGCTGACAAAAACGGCCAAGTGATAAAGTGCAGAAAAACTATTAGTGTCGTACTTAGGATCTAATAACACAGCAGGGACCTAAAATGCTTAAAGGTGATGTGTTCTCTTCTGAGGTTAAACTTGGCCCCTGACATTGCCTTAGGCCACTTGCTTAAAACTTCCCCCTCTTCACAGTAGGGTGCTACCCTGTTTCCCCGAAAATAAGACACTGTCTTAAATGTATTTGTTCTCAAGAAGATACACTAGGGCTTATCTTCAGGGAGTATTCCAGTCTTCCTAACTGCTCTGGACCAAAATGCAAGGCGTAGATGTGCAGATACGCTGCATAGCCACACCCATCAATCTGCATAGCCACGCCCATCACTAGGTCATATTATCCAGGTAGGGCTTATATTGAACAAATGCATAGAAATCCTGCTAGGGCTTATTTTTGGGGTAGGTCTTATTTTCAGGGAAACACAGTAACTCTGTAAATCAAAACCTAACCCCTGTTCTCACTATTACAAACAGAAAGGATTGATGTAACAGTTGGTACTAAGTACATCTTGATCTAACCCTTGTCATTATTACCTTTTAAGAACCTCCACTTAGTCAAAGGGTCCTGGAAGGAAACGGAGAAACAGTTGGTGCAGGCGACTGTGCAGTGTGGGCTGCGGGCGGCAGGGTCCCCCACTGCCTGGGAAACGCTCAAGGAGAGACCCCCGACCACTTCTCCTCGGTTAACACCATTCTTTCCACCTGCCAGGAGTCATGTAGCTGATGCGTTCTTCCCTTATTATCAGCCAGCACACAGGGTTTCCTCTTTAAGTTTGATCTCTACCCCATGTGTTAAGAATTCTGCAACTTTGTTAAGACACTGTATAGATAAAGCCGTTCCCATGGTTCAGGTGCGGGAGGCAGGCAGCAGCTCTTCAGCCCTCCTGACCCGTCCTATCTCTCATCTCCTGGGTGACCCCTTCACTCCCCACATTCCCACTCACCTTCTCTCTCCCACCTTGCACTGGGTTCCCAGAACTGTTTGCTTCTCCTTACCTGTAAAGCTTTGGTCTCATCACCTAATCTTTGATGGATTGTTTTTATCTCTCCAGTGAGTGATTTGGATAAAGGCTCTATTAGTATTCCTCCAATTAAACTAATAAAGCACCAATTAATGAAAAATTACCGTAATAGACTACTACTTGATTTAAGGCTCTGTCATCCACTAACACCTCTTAATAAATCAATGAAAACGGTTTACAGTAGACACAATGTAACTTAACACTGTGTTTAAACTTCAGGGCTTGTTTGTTTATTTTTAATTACATATTTAACCGTCCACTCCTGTTAGCACCACATAAATGTAAGTTTTTAAAAATACCTAGAATAGAGGTTTGAAAAAGGCTCTCTGGGTTAAATCTGTTGGTATTTGGTGTTAAGTCTTTAGAGTGGTTATAAAAGAAAACAAAACATATAAAGTTTTTACAAGCAGAAAATTTATGATTTTTTTAAAAATGGATTTCTAACTTCTCTAAAAAGGAATGGAAGACTTGGAAACACTGGGCCCATCACGACTGCAAAGATATAACCGGAGGTGACAAGCCAGACCCTGTAGATGGACCCAGGGCTGCTTTTCTGAACCTAGGCAGTCTCATTTTCTTGTTGACTTTGTATGCTTTTAGTGCATAAATCTTTCTCTATGGTAGAGATTCATTAAAGGATTAATTTGAGTTGAAAGGATCAAAAGACATGAAATTTGGTTCTACACTATTTGGGGGTTGGAAGGAGTGATCTCATTCGGAGTCAGGGACCTTCAGCTTTACCTTTTTCTATGTGTGACCAAGAACAGTTTCATCAGGATGTCATCCTCCAAGCATATTCAGACCAATGGGCACTTGCCTGTTTTTTGTTTTTTTGATGGGTAGAATATTCAGCTGTATATAGTTCGAATGGTAGCAGTAAAAAATAAGTTCTGCTCCCACGAACCCAGAGGCAGACGGCAATGTCCTTCTGGCTCACGTGCTGTCTCAGCCGTTCTGCACTCAGCCTTCCAGCTGAAGAATGGCCATCTATTACGTAATGCTCATCAGTTATCATTCTACTCTACATTTTGTACAAAACATCGCTGGGAAGTCTCTTCTGGATTTGATGGATAGCCAGAACGGGACAGCACATACCCCTAAAAGGCATAAATACTCCCAGATGTCCGTTCCTACAGATGAGTTCAAATCAGAGGAAATTAGAGCCGGGGGAGACAGACGTGATCGTGCGATGCTTCAGGGAGTCCACACTTTCTTTTTCTTCACCTTTCCACCCAAGTGGGCTTTCTTCTCATTAAAATAAATAGTCAAACCGGAAGGTCTTCATTTGTTTCATTAAACTGGTGGGGGTTTCTCTCAACGTAAACCCCACATCAAGAAGGCAAAAAGCAGAAATCCTGTTTATTTCCAAAGACATCCCAAAAAAAGGTCCAAATCCAAAGGAGAGCATATGGTACAAACTCCCCTCTATTATATCCTCCGACACCCTCCTTCCCACCTGCAATCCACTGTTGCTTGGCTTGGGTATTCTGTTGACGTTTCACTATCAGAACCAATGGAAAAAAAAAATGTTTTTCTGCACCAGTATAACTCACCAGTTGAAAATAAGGCAGCAGTTTTATTGTTTTCTTATTCCAGCAGTGATTTTTGTATTATCTGCCAGGTGAGATCTAATTAGTGTAAGTATTTCTCACATATTTTCCTTTACTATCAAATGTTAATCTTTCTGTACATGATGATCTGTATATCCGCCATTTGTTCATTTCAATGTTATTTTTTTCCCATTGACAAGCAATCTTCACTCTCACAGCCACCTGTGAAAATTATTCCATGTTACCTGGAATCAGCCTGAGCTTATTTATAGTTTTAAGAATTTTATGTATAAATATAAACAACTAGTTATTGTTGTCTTGTTTTTCTTAAACTGATGAAGATTTAGAACTAAAAATCCATAGCTTTTTCTTCCCAGGAGTTACCCTTTCACACTGTGGTACTTCAAAACGCAAAGTAGACACATACATTTCATCTGGATATTCTATCATGAGATTAATTTCGACTCACCCATAAATATAAATTCCGCCTCCTCCAAGATGCATTTTTTTCTCTATTTCCTATGGCTTAACGCTATAATGAAAATATTTAACTATATAAAAATAACTTCAGGGGCGGCTGCTAAGTAGGACAGGCAGCAACGGCAAAAACACCTGGTGGGCCCGATAAATGTCCTAGGCAGGCTGCATGTGGCCCGCAGGTCGTAGTTTGAGGACGCCTGCTTAGACTTTTAAAGGACAGTCAGATCGCTGTGGCAGATTTGTAAAGACCAAGATAAGGGTTATGGCAGAAGAGCCTCAAAATAATCTTCTACTTCTAAGAGATGTCTTCTGAAGTCATTTTTCAGCATAGATTTTGGGACATAAATTTCCCTGTATTTTATTTTGACTTTAATTTCTAGCAGGAAATTGACATATATTATGTACACTAGAACCTCCATGGCTGACCACCTCCCTACACTGACCACTTCCTTAAGTTGACCAAATTTTCATAGACTGGACATCCACCATGTGTGTATCAATGCAATGGGCCTAGTTCCTTATGTTGACGACCCCTACATGTCCACCTGCCAACCACTGTGTTATAGTCCCTTGGGTGGTCAACTTACAGATGTTCTACTATGTGGGGAGGGGGGATAGGCCTCTATTTATCTGTGAAGTTGAAGAGACATCAAGGATGGATCAGGAAAAAGAAAAATAGGAAGCCAGAGTTTGTGAAGAGTTAAAAAAATAAAATATTTAATAAAAAATTGAATTGGGCAGAGAAATATGATGAGAAACAACCTGGAGGTGAGTATTAACATCAGGTACCTGTAGCAGAACTTGTTTCCGCTGAACTTTCATTTCCAGGGCTTGGATAGGGACACAGAATAATTTGGTTCATGCAAAGCTGGGACATCATAAAAGTGTTGCAAAGAAATGAGCCACGAGGATTTTTGGTGTATTAGGAAGAGTGGAATTGAAATTATTAGTCATGAAATTTAATTTGGATAAGGATAATAAATGAACCAAGAAGAAGCCTAAAGTAATGGGAGAAATCAGAGTTATAAAGCGTCTTCTCAAGATGCTAAGGGAATGTTAGAAAGATGATATCAGAACAAGGGAACTAGAAGAGGCAGGTGGCACGTTTCATTTGAGGTTTTGGAGATGGAGCAGTTGAGGGAGAGGAGAAAGTCCAACTTGAAGAGATCAATGAGCTGCATGAAACAGAATTGGAGGGCAAGGCATTGGAGTGGCTTTAGAATAACTCAAGAAAAGGACAGTACTTGTGAAACGGGAACAAAATTTTTCCTAAATAAGGAAAAATAATCAAGCCAGAAGTTATGAGCAACCAAGATAGAAATGGGAGCGGCAGAGCCTTGATGTTCAAAGGTACAAGGATGAGCAGAAGGATGGGCTGAGTCGTCTCCTCCCAAACTCATATGGCGACACCTAACTCACCCCAGCACATCAGATTATGACTGACGGGGTCTTTAAAGAGATGATTAAAGTCTAGGAGATGAGCAGGGTGGACCCTAATCCAAGGTGACTGGTGTCCTTGCAATAAGAAGAGGAGATTGGTGACAGATGCCAACAGAGGGCAGAGGAGGGGACGATACTGGGCGCAGAGAAGCCTCAGGAGAACAAGCTGACCTACACCTTGATGTCCAGCTTCCAGAACTGTGAGAGAGCAAATTTCTGTTGCTGAAACCACCCGGTCTATGGTGTCCGGGGCGGCAGCCCTAGTACAGTAGCACAGAGGAGGCAGAGGAATGACATCCTGGAAGGGTGGGGGGACTCCCAAGTCCAAATCTTACCCTTGACATTCATGGGCCAAGAAATAGCATCCACCCAAATGTCCCAAACAAGGAAATGGATCCTCTGGGTTTCAGTTCTGTCAGGGAGGAAGAGCAGAACTCAGCAGGCCATGTGAGAACGCAGAGCAGGACTGGGTGCTTTGCTGTGTCTAATAATTTGCACTCAACTCCAAGGAAGATCCAGAGAGATCAAACCCCCTTACGTCTGAGGCCAGGATACCAGCCCGTGAGCAGCCACGCTCCTAACATACACCACTAAGTCCAAACTGGACAGTTTCGTCCAGTGCACTATTTAGATCAGCCAAGACTTAGATGCAGCTGGTCTGGCATGAAACAGACACACCAAAGATCTCTGTCTTTCACGCTCCCTCTATTTTTATTCTGACAAATGTATGAGATACTTAATGAGATACATCATTTTAAAAGATGCATTTTGCATCATCAATAAGAATAATGGGAAGGAAAACAAAATAATGGGAAAGAGAAAGAAAAGTGAAGGCAGACGCAATCCTGACCTGTGGAAAAGCAGAAATTTTCCCAGGAGAATGAAGGAGACCTTAGGGCTCAGACCACACAGATGTGAGCAAGAAACAATGACATACACCCCAATACTAATGGTTTAAAGACGAGTGTAGATAGTTAAACGTGCTAATGTTTCTGGAGAAGTGTGTCTGGGATTAAAACTGATTTAACAGAATGTGGAGATTTTGCAAGGTAAATTGACAGGACTTCCACAGAGGGAGACAAGAGAAGGAAACTTTTGAGGCTGTCTCTGAAAGCACAGAGTTAATAAGCAGAGCAATTGGGGGAACTGATTTTTGATCAATGGGTCAATTTCTTTAATTGTGAATCTAAGAGGTAGGCATAAGTTTAGAAATGTGAACAGCAGCGACCCAAGCTCAGGAAACCGTCGAGACTGGCTCTCTAGTTAGTTCCATGATGATATGTGGAGAGACCTCCTCTTAAGGTAGTAGCAGGACACAGGGGGCCAGAAGTTGGGATCCCGTTTTTGTTGATGAAATACAGAGATGAGAGCATAAGTTTGATGGTGTATGCAGCCCAGACGACTGACGCCACTCACATAGTGCCCTGCTACAAAAGTGAAGAACCACACTCACGGTGCAGGTTTGGGTCACGAAATATGAAACATCCTACCTGGAACCAAAAGTTTAGTTTATTCTATCTCCAACGAGAAGCAGTACAACTAATCAACGTGAGCCCCTAACCACCAATACAGTTTGCCATCTTAAAGGTAACTTGTTCACACCAGAAGCAAAGAAGCCTGGAGAGGGAGCAGTGATGAAACTGTGCAAGGTGTTCTCTGCAGCTTGTTGAGAACGGAATATTTTTCCTTGTAATAATAGGTCCTAAGCCTGGAAGAAGCGTGAGCCAGTTGGGGAAAGGTCTGGTGAATGTGGTGCATGACAGTTTCCAAGTTCAGCGCGTGTAATCTGAGCAGCGTTGGGAGGCATGTGGTCCAGCGTTGTCCTACAAGATTAGCTTGTGTCTATTGAACAATCGCTGCTGCTTACTCACAAGTATCATTCTGTCCAGTGGCTGCAGGAGACACCCACTGTATCATTCTGTCCAGTGGCTGCAGGAGACACCCTCTGTAACCGACTGACCAAGTTTCATGCAGCTGTAGTGGATAAGACCAGTGCTGGACCACCACACAGACTCTCTGAGCTTTTGTTGATCAATATTCCATCTGGGGCTGTTTTGGCACTTCATCTGTTTCCAACCATTGTGCTGAAAGCTTGTTATTGTTAAAAAGAATACATTTTTCATTACATGTTATAATATGGTGTAGAAATGGTTCGTCATTATATCCTAATGGCAAAAAAAGGCACGCTTCCAGACGATTTCTCTTCTGACTCTCGTTCAATCCCTGCAGAACCCATCCACCCAGCTTCTCTACCTTGATTTGTTTATGATGCTTTGATATTGTTGGACTAGTAACGTCAAACCTTGCTGCTGACTCACGCGTAGGCTGAAATGGGTTCGCCTCCCCTACGGCTCCCACCTCACCATTATCCACCCTGGTGTCAGATTACCCATGTGGCTCATCTTCAAGATAAAAATTACAGAATGCAGCATCTCAAACAATCGATGTATTGTGTGTTCATTAGCCACATCCTGTCCAAACACTTGGCTGATATTTCCAGCTGTCCACACGGCATTGGTTCTACTACAGAACTCATGCTTAAAAATACCACGAGTTTTGACTTATCCATGGTTTCATAAAACTTGCTCTTAAAGAAAGAGTCAAAAGAGAATCATAAGCCCAAGTGTGCATCTGAAAGGAGTTTCTTTGCAATAAAAATAAAACCAAAACTGTCAAAGTGAAATGCCGGAGATATCAGCTGTCAAGCTCTGTGCTGAGGGAAGCCAGACATTTCATATCTAATAACCTAACAGAAGCTCCAATGCCAGAAAGAGTTGACAATAAATCCAGTGTCAGTGTGCAAACCGGATGCAAAAGCATTTTTATTTCTTATTCATCCATGGTAATTTTGTAGCAGCGAAAACTCTGAAAAGTTTGGGGTTAGAATAATTCCCCGTAACCATATAATTAAGATCTCTATAGCTGAAAGGATTATCCGTGACTCAGAATATAAATGGATTCACAGGTCAACATCTTTGAAACCTAATTTCTCCGATCAGGAAGAGAATTCCATTTTTGCATCTTGAGTCCTCTCTGAAGATGTAATAGTGAGGTGTGATTTCCATTATTAATAGTCCCCTTTGCAAAACATAAATAGATTCAGTTTGGGACTCTCAAATCTTCTGGGGCATCAAAACAGATAGCAGGACTCCCCAAAAGTTGAAATATTTAACTGAAAGGGGGTTAATTTTTCAGGCTAGTGTACAAAAATGTTGGAGAACCACCCATTTTAGTGGTCCCAAGGATAAAGATATAGCCATAGATGATAGAGCTATATCATAGGTAAGTTTACTCAAAGGTGGATCCAGGACCTTAGTGAAATACCACTAGTCTCCTTCCCTAAAAAGAAGCACCACATTCTGGTTAACGATAGTCTTCTTTTTTTTTTTGCAGTTTTTGGCCGGGGCTGGGTTTGAACCCACCACCTCCTTTGAGCCACAGGCATTGCCCAACCATAGTCTTCCTTAGCGATCTAAGAGCTAAGAAAAGTGAAAATATCAAGAAGCTATGGGGGAAAAAATGCACTCTACCTATCACGGCCTCGAAGAACAACCTAGCATAGTAGATAAAACACGGTTTTGATTCCTCCCTTCACAAATTACCAATGTTTTGGCCTTGGTCAAGGTCATTCATCCCCAGAATAGGGTTAAGAAGTGTCTACTACCAATGATTGCTATGAGGATTCAATGAAAAAACAAAGCCAAGTAACGTGACTGATTTATAGGAAGACCTCAATATTGGATAGATTAGAATGATTATTTTATGTTAGATTAAACACTCATTTATCTAGCTATATCAGATTTTCCTCTCTACCTAGTGTCAGGCTCACATCCCCCTGTAGAGCCAGACTGTCTAGATTTACACCCCAGCTCATAATACTCTTGCAGGAAGATTCCCTCAATATTGGACCTCGGTATCCTCTGTACTTACTGTGCAGGGCTGTTAGGGGGACGATATGAGTTATGCTGGCATCCTGGAAAACTCACGCACACACTATGCCTGTGTGATGTGAAGGCATGCTGTCCACTCTGTAATATTTCTTTCATCATGATTGCTGATTATCTAGTGAATCAGATTAACTTGACTGTTAGAATCAAAACCAGAAACCTTCCATACCTGAAATAATCTTTATTTGAGGGCAGTGCCTGTGGCTCAAAGGAGTAGGGCACTGGCCCCATATACCAGAGGTAGCTGGTTCAAACTGGACCCTGGCTAAAAACTGCAAAAAACTGGGCAGTCTGTGGATCTCATTTTACCACTTTGCATTAAAGACCAGAGTCTCTGGTCTATCCTTTTCTCTAGCATTTTCTCCTCGGTGTGGCCTAGCTGTCAGGGACACGTGCCTGTCTGTGAAGGCGGCTGACCCAGTGCTGCTCTGGGCTGCTGTGGCCTCTCAGAGTCAATGGTGGTTAGGGGTGGAACAGAGTAGCGATTCCATTTAACCACCCACTGTGCCACGCTCGGCCTCATCCTTTCCCCCAGTAATCTGCATTAAAAGATTAGGAAATAACAAAGCTGCTGAACAGTCTATCCTCCAAACTAATCATTAATTAATTAATTAGCTTCTATAAGAACCTCATGGGAGTAGAAGAGGTAGTTGGCAGGATTCACGGTCCAGGCGCTTCTGAATTCCTGGGGATAACTACACACCACCACCAAAACTTAATCCTTTGACACGAAATCTCTGATTTTAAGCCACATTTTTAATATTTATAAAATTATAAAAAGCCACAGGGAAATACAGTACCAAAATAAATGTAAAGTTTAGGGCCACTAATAAGAGGAATTTTCAGTTGTCTACACTTACAAAAGGTAATATGCTAAGTATCCAAATAACAAGATCTCGTTTGCTTCCTTAAAGAGAGGGGTCTAACATCCTCACCATAAAATATTCTCCTTCCTTTTTTGATAAAAATGAACTCTCCAATGCTCAGTATTAATGTATTCCTAAGTAACACAGTCCTGTCAAAGTATAAACAGTAGGCCATTATTCACCAATTCACAGCACTAAAACATTACAAATTTGGGACACTCTGGATCTGAGCTCTTGGTATAAATATCAGGTACTCTGGTAACAAGATTCCTCCCAATGCAGCCGTCTTTCACTTGACAACAGAATCAGTATAATTCATTCAATAGTTTAAAAAAAAAGCATATTAAATACCTGCTACACTGACAAGTCCTGTGTGTGACATTCTCTGCTGAGTTTTACCCTCAACCTCCCAGACGTTTTAGTAGTTAGCAAGATTGAAAACCAAAGATCAGTTAACCAAAGCAGAATTGCCAGATAGATCTGGCAGAGCTCCATGGAGTTTCTTGTCTGAGTAGACAGCCTTTGACATGGAGAACCTTGCCCAGACGCTAATAGTCCAGAAAAGTTGAAAAGGCACAGCCAACAACATTGCCCTTATCTTCTTTTTTTAATTCCAGATTACTATGAGGTTATAAACACTGAGGTTACAATATAGCACTGTTAGGCCAGGTCCCTGTTGTAGCTGTGCCCCTCACCCTGGAGGTGTGCCATACACCCTGACGTTGGGGCCATTAGGTGGGACCACGCCAATCCCCAACTTGAATTAAATTGAGTTTTGCTCTTGTGTGGGCCTTAGTTCATTGGCTGGCTTCATATTGGTATTGGATACATCAGACACTTGCTTTTCTGTTCTTGAAATACTTTACCAAAGAAAATATTCTCCAGCTATATCCAGGTTAATATAAAAGATGTACAGTCTCCATCTCTTAATAGCTGAATAATATTCTTTTTTTTTTTTTTGAGACGGAGCCTCAAGCTATCCCCCTGGGTAGAGTGCCATGGCATCACGCTCACAGCAACCTCCAACTCCTGGGCTCAAGCGAGTCTCCTGCCTCAGCCTCCCAAGTAGCTGGGACTACAGGCGCCCGCCACAACACCTGGCCAGCTGAATAATATTCTATGAATAAACCAGAGTTTATTGATCCCTTTGTGGGTAGATGTGCCACCTGGTGATAGGGCGATGATCCCACATCTTGGTGAATGTAAACTGAGCTGTGATAAACCTTATCATTTTTTGTTTACCATGTAAACTTCCTTTACTACTTAGTCCCAAGTATCCAAGTTATAAAAAGGCTTTCTTCTAAAAGACAATTGAAAAAATATTTTGCACCTCCAGGTGTGAACTTGGAGAGAGTTTTGTGGAGGGAAAATAGATCTTAAATAACAAGGTAAGAATTTTATATTTTCTGGACACAGTAAACTCAGCTTTTAAGGAATTTAACTAAACAAATATTCAGAAAAGTGTGAAAAGACATACACATATATGGCTATTGTAGTAGTTTGGGTTTTTTTGCTGTTGTTTATTGACAAAATAAAAATAATTTAAATATAAATAAGAAGTTGATTAGTTATATATTAAAAATGCCTTTATACAAATACCTTTATATAAAATGTTATATCATGGTAAAAAAAAGAATTTAAAAGATTTATGCATATAAATGGCTCAAAATAGATTAAGTGAAAAGAGAGAGATTATGGTGAGTGAATATATTCTGGTCTCATTTTTATATTTGTGTGCCCACACAGAGCAAAGGGCAAGAAAAGGAAGGGAGCTCTTTGGGGACGTCCTTCTCCTCTGCATTTTCACCTGACATTCACTACCATTCCAACATGGATTATGTAAAATTAACCAGTCAATATTGAAAGTACTTTGTAAGCTCTGAAAGGTGAAGAAATGTGTGTGCAGCAAGTTAATTGATAAAATGACAGGGAAGCGGAATATTGGAGAGTCCTCGGGGACGAAGGCACAGCCAACAGAGAGACACATGTCGGTGTTACAAGAAGTTTGAGGATGATTTGCCTAAATCCCAATTTTTACTTAGAGCTGGACTTAACTCCTGTCATGACCACTAAGGCCCTGGTCTCAGTTATTACATGAAGGAACCAGGCGTGACACGAATTAGCAGTACAAGCTTGTGGGAGGCTAACCTTAAGTTCAGGGTAGCCCTGAGCCCCCTCCTCAATGGCTATTTATTAAGGTTATACACAACAGGTGTGGAGAATTAAGGTAATTACTTGTGAAGACTGCATGGGTAAGGATTGCCATGAGCTCTTTCCCCATCACCACCATGAAGAAGTACTAAGCATCAGTATTTAAGACATGCTTACTAGTGAGTGACAGATCTTATCTCATTCCGGAATACTGAGTTAGTTGGGGATTGCCCCTACGTCACAAAATTTCTCTAGTCTTGCCAGGAGACTGTCCTGTTCTCAATGTTTCCTTTTAATGGGATAAGAATCAGTAACTGTGCTTTGCAAGCATGGTGTCCATTCCAGTACAATCTACTTAAATTTTTAAATGTTATTTTAAATTTACAACATTTAACCTACCCTCGGATGAACCAGAATGAAGAGGCTACACTCCCCACCTCAAAAGTATCACCTGCTTATCTTCCATCGGTGCTAAAATTCTTTAAATGGATATCTCACTTTTGTACCTGTTTATAGAATCCACCATCCAATCGCTGGCATTTTGTCTGATACCCAGAGTTGGTACACGCCATGTCTGAAGGTAGTTTCAACAATAAAGCATCAACCTATGTGATCACTGTGTATAAAAGCCAAAAAGTGTAATTATGAATGGGATCTCACACGTAAAAGCAAATAAAGGGAAAAAACCTCTCTCACCCCACTATCAGCCTCTTCTCACAATCTATTTCCATTGCCTTCCTACTGTTATCCTACCATCAAAAGTTTTAGATCTGAAACTCAAAGCAAATTAAAATGTTCCTTCAAAGATCAAGATGGAAGAAAAATACTTAAACTATACACATTCAACCAAATATTAGCTTTTAATTCCCCTGATTTCCACATTTTATGCTTTGTCCTTTTTAAAGAAATGCTTTTCATTTGCACTGAATGATCTAATTGAGCTTTGTTAATCACTTGAGGGTTGTGTGTGTGTGTGTGTGTGTGTTTTAATTTATTGCATAGAGCAGGACTATATAAGTGAGGAAAAAATTCTGGAATATCCTAGTGGCCATAAGGCCTGTAACAGCCACTGGATCAAGAGTGAATGGTTAACACGGCTCACTGGTGTGTCAAACTGACTTTGATTAGTATTAACACACTTTATAAATACCTTCTCCTGAACTAGCCTTTCAATCCTCATTCCCATCCTAACTGTACAGATATGCAAAGAGTTTCTTATTTGGAAAAATGGAGTACATCTGTGGGTAACTATTGAGCTGCCGATGATATAGCCAAAACCCACAACTAGTTCCACTTACAGAGACCTCTCCTGAGGATTTTAAAGACCACAATTTGCTGCCTTCTAATTCTGGATTTCTGGCATAAAAATGAGACATCTTTGGAATGAGAGAGGTTTATAACCTACCCATAAGCCTATTGCCAGAAAATAAAAAAAATATTTAATTTCACTGAACATCCAGAGTGGCATTGCTTTATGAGAAACGGAGTCCTGTTGAAATTGCCTGGCAATGTTTGGCTGAGATTGAATCCTGCAGGAAGAGGCCATTTCACGGTACATTCATCTACTAGTATATTTTCCACTCACAGTCAAACAAAGATTGTGTTGGTTGGCCAACAGCCAAATGTAAACTCTTGAAGCTTTGTAAGTGTCGTGTTCAGAACACCCCATGATTGCAGGATTTATGAAGCCAAGACTTGAAAGACAGACATGGGCTCAGGAAACCCATTGCTGAACTCTTGACAAAGAGCTATTAGCTATATCAGGTGAGTATCATTAGAAGTGCATTTCAATAATTAAAGGAAATTCTGAATTTTTCCCCTTAGAAGTATATTCTGAGCCATAAAAACACATTCACCATCTATATATATCCTTATAGATATACCCACATCCACAATCGATGAACTTTGTATGTGATGATGTCAATATAATATTTATGGTTTGCACATTATATATTATACATCTCATATATTACACATATAAACTGCATAAATACATCTAGGATGTTGCATCATGCTTTTAAAGTATACATTACATATTTGCATATATATGCAAATATGCCTATATATCCATAGGTAATTCTGGAAATATAAACAAGAAATCATTATGTGGAAAATACTTGAGGATGTGTGACAGAGGAGTTGAGAATTTACAAGAGAAATCACCAGTTTTCACTACATATATAGCATATGCCTTTCCAAACTGCATTTCTTTTTATAAGCCATATGTACAATTTTATAATTTTAAAAGCTGATTTAGAAATATGTATGTATAAGATTAAAGAAAATGCATCATTGATCAGAATTTCAGTCAAATATATAATTAAATTTCTATAAAAAGATAAAAAAATGAATTCAAAAGAAAAATGTGTATGATATTTATAATCTAATACTGCTGAACAAAAATTTCAGAATCCTATCTGCTTATATTGTGCATATATACTCTTAATAAAAATTTAACTTCTACAGAAAACCATTATCTTAACTATTGTGGGATGTTACCTAGAGTGCACAGGGTCATCCAAACAAATATTTACACTTCCTGATGAGAATTTTCTCTTACTTTCAGCTGATTCAGCCAAATTTTCCAGCAGTGAAGTGGTTTCCCTCATCAACACTGCAATTTCATGTTCTTGCTGGCAGAAGCAGCAGTATCTCCAAGATAAAATAATTTCAAGTCATTTGGAAATAGTTACCACAAGAAATTGGCACAAGAAAGGTGTAAAAATGGTTATAGAGTTGGGCTAAAACTGGAAAATTCAGGGTATCTCATATACTTGAATAAAATATTCTGAAAGCTAGAAGGAGGCTGGGAGTGAAAAGGGTGGTCTCAGTTTCATGGACTATGCTCTTGGTTTATGAGATAAGAGGGGAATATTGAAACGATCCCCCCCCAGATAATCTGTGAAGGGCGTATCCAATGCACAGCGACACGTGTTGAGAGAAGAGTCAGAACTCACGGAAATGAGAAACTAGACTCTATCAGGACCCTTGGCAGTAGGATGGAATCACACAGAAACTCAACCTGGATGCATGGATTTGGTAGAGTCCAAAATCCCTGTGCCGATCCAGTGGTCAACACTGTAATTAGGGTATTACTTTCAACTAACAAGACGCCAGATCTAGGCACTGTTTTGTTGTTCAGAAAATTCTCATATGTGGGCACTCCAAGGTTATGAACAAGAAAGGTTCTGTGGGCTTGTTCTTAAGCTGAATTTGTATGTAAGTTGGAGTAGGTATATTTACCTATTCCCGGTAATCGCCTCCATTTGTCTCAGTTGGATGTTCGTAACTCAGGAACTTATGGTGACAGCCTACATTCATTAGTGCACGTTATATGTAAGTCTATGCTTGTAACTTGGGGACCGTCTGTGCCCTTCACTTCTTTACTCAGTTTCCCTGTTGTTAACATTCTGCACACTATGGGGCATTTTGCCACAGTTTCGATACATCATTATTAGCTAAAGTTCATAATTTGCCTTAGGATTCACCCTTGTTTCATACACTTTAAATGTTTTGACTGACGACGTCACCTTGTGTCATATAGACGCTCTCTGTCCTAAAAATCATCATGCCCCCCATCCACTCCCCTCTCCATCCTCCAAACCTCTGGCGATCACTGATCGTGTTGCGACCTCTATAGCTCTGTCTTTTTCAGAAAGTCACACAGTCAGAATCATACAGTATGGAGCCTTTTGAGACCCGTTTCTTCCGCTACCCAAATGTGCATTCGCAGTTACTCTGCCTTTCCGTGGCTTGATAGCTCATTTCTTCTGATAACTGAATAATATTCCATTGTCTGGCTGTACCACACTTTGTTTTGTTTGCCCATTAAGTGTTTGAAGAACATCTCGGTCACTTCCAGGAGTCTGCAATTTTGAATCAAGTTGCTTTTCTGTCGACCTTTCTCTGCACCTGTCTGCTCCTTCACATGGGTGACTGGCAGCTGCTTTAATCCTTCTTCCTGCCTGCCCTTTTTTTTGGAAAGAGTATCCTTTTGAATGACGTATCTTCAGCTTTTCTGGTGTTATATTGCCTGTGTTTTCCTCAATCTTTTAGCTTTTCTGGCTGCTCCTGAATGAAATGATGCCTACTGGATTCACCGAATCCCTCCTTGCTACAAACACAATTTCTCTGTGTCCTGACACTATAGAAACTATGCTTGAAATAGGAATAAATCCTGGGAAAAAAAAATTGAACCCTTATCTCACATATTACTTTTGTCTTTCCATTCATCCGTGATCACTGAGATCATAAAAATAAGTCTTGACCTTGATAATCTTTTTTTTTTTTTTTTTTTTGAGACAGGAGCCTCAAGCTGTCCCTCTGGGTAGAGTGCCGTGGCATCACAGCTCACAGCAACCTCCAACTCCTGGGCTCAAGCGAGTCTCCTGCCTCAGCCTCCCAAGTAGCTGGGACCACAGGTGCCCACCACAACACCTGGCTATTTTTTTGGTTGCAGCCGTCATTGTTGTTTGGCGGGCCCGGGCTGGATTCGAACCCGCCACCTTGGGTGTACGTGGCTGGCGCCTTAGCCATTTGAGCCACAGGCGCCGAGCCGACCTTGATAATCTTAAACCAAGATACAGAAAGTGGGAAAATGATGCTGGGAGGGAGATACAGAAAAACAGCTTCAGCTTCAGATCTCTCACACAAAAGTTGGAAGCTTATTATCATTCAGACAGAGCGGACCAGATAATATTATTTATTACTTAATTCAAGCATGAAGCAATCGCACAGTTAGCATAAGCGAAGTCCTTTAGCAGATGAGATTCTTACTGAAGTTATATAGCATTTCTAATATTGTTCTTAATGATGACCACAGAAATTAATTTACGGGGGCATCTATAATTGTTGCTGATAAGTGCTATCATGTTTAATATTAACAGGAATGCTTCGCTATCTTAAAGTCGACACAGTATTATAATTTAAAATTTTGTACACATTTAACTTTTACTTTGAAATTTGTCAGGGATGTTATTCAATAAATATTGACCACTCGTTTGCCCTCTGGATTCTGTATTTAAAATTTGCATAATGAGCAGGGGTGGCTTGTCCCTGGAAATCGAAAATGCCCAAATACTAGTTAATCAGAAATACATTAATCAGGTCGATCTTACTTTTGTAAACTATGATGTGACTCAATTGTAGGCAAATACAGAAAAAGAAAACCTATAAAATTGGGAGGAGATGTGGTAGGCAGACTAATGTGCTCCTCTGAAGATGTGGCAAAGTCTTAGTCCCCCGGATCTGTGAATTTGTCCCCTTATGTGGCAACAGGGACTTTGCGGAAGGATTTAAGTTAAGGATCTTGGGAGGGAAGCCAAATTATCCAGGTGGGCTCCTGTAATTACAAGGGTCCTCATAAGAGGGAGGTTGGGGGTTAGCGTTTGAGATGGAGATGTGAAGGTGTAAGGAGAGGGCAGTGTGCTGTGGTCACTGACCAGGAGAGCATGGAGCTTCTAGCAGCTGTAGAAGGCACGTGTCTGGGTCCACAAAATGAGTGTGTTAGTCCATTGCTGTTGCTATAATAAGACACCATAAACTAGATAGCTTATAAACAACACAAATTTCTTCCTTTTTTTTTTTTTCTTTTGAGATAGAGTCTCACTTGGTCACCCTTGGTAGAGTGCTATGACATCACAGCTCACAGCAACCTCCAACTCTTGGGCTCAAGTGATTCTCTTGCCTCAGCCTCCTGAGTAGCTGGGACTACAGACATGCCCCACAACAGCCAGCTGTATTTTTTTGGCCTGGCCGGGTTCAAACCCGCCACCCTCAGTATATGGGGCCAGTGCCCTACTCACTGAGCCACAGGCGCTGCCCTCTTTTTTTTTTTTTAATGCTAAAAAAGTGTCTAGAGATTAGTAGTATTTGAGTATACTTTTATTTTAAATTATTTTCGCAAATCTCTAAAAATGAGATATTTACCAAAAATTTAAATGAAATATATTTTTTTACCAGACTTTACCACCATAGGAAAAACGTAGAAAAATACAGATACATTATTTCATTTTTTTCTACTCACAAGTGACTATTACCCTTCCCAAGGAGGAATTAAAAATCTGTAATATCTTCACACTATGGAAGAATGCATTACTCCCAGACTGAATCCATCATTAACACCCTCTTAACTGCCTCTCAAAGCAAACGGGAACTTCACAGTAATAAACTCTCACAAATTTTTTTTCTGCCTATGCCTATGTGTAGGTATTGATTGCAGGCAAAAAAAAAGAAAAAAAAGCAACATTAAGCTGTATTCAATTCGAATCCCATTTGAAAAAAAAAACAAAAACCACATCCGTACAAACATCATTGCCCAATTTGCATAGTGCTCTTGGAAAAGCAGCAGGATGTCCAAGTATGATTGAGATTGGTCCTTAAATCACAAAATTACATCAACTCCAGGAGTTATGGCTACTTTCATCAGAAAGGTGAAAGTTGCCTGCTCAGTCAGATGACTTTCTGCAATCTGCCAGCCCTTGTTGGCCATATGTTTCAAGTTGTAAGATGTCCTGTTAGAGTTATAGATGCAGTTTTGCCGTCAGGAAAATGACAAATTTCTCTCCCTTGAAGACATTAACTTTATTCCACTTTGTTCTAACACTGTTTGCAGACAATGAGCGTGATATAGGAGTCCCCAGCTTTCTCAATGAACATAATTCAGGATGCGTTTACTGCTACATTCTCACGGGGCTCTTCCCCGACCTTGCAAATTTCTACTTGGGCTCAGCTTTACTTTCCACTGATATTGTCTCACTTATTCTCATATCCATTTCTTATCTGTTCAGTAATGGTGATATGTTATTCATTAAATAATGAAAAGAATCATCCACTACGATTGCATGGCTGTCAAGCCAGAGTTAGTCCACAAGTAAACAGTAAGTGTCAACTAACAGAGCAACTTACAATACACAAACAGTGGGCATTTCCATAACATTTCACACTGTTACTGAAATTTTTAATATGCAAATATTTTAATGCCATCACTTGCATCTATATATGAATCCATAAGAAGTCTCTTTCTGTCCATCCTAAATGCTATAATTTTTTGTTTAGTCTAAGTGTACCTGATTCTCTAATTTACATTTTAGGTCTTTCAAATTATATATACTCAAATAGAAAGGTACTATTTCTTCCCAGAACTTTTGGTCACAGGATCAGGCCAGTTCCCTAATCTTTCTATTCTACTTAAACATTTTTCCCTTTTATTCCACTACAAATTTTGCTCTTTTGCTGAATGTCGGTTTACCCACATATTTTTTTTTTCTTTTTACCACACCCAAATACAATGGTCTATCTCAAAGACACCCTGCTCTACCAGAGCCTACATCCTACAGTAATCGTAAAAGATGGAAGATGAAATATGAATCGCGTGGAATCGTGATGCCAAGAAAAATTCAGGGGTGATACGTGTTTGGAGAAGGTAAAACAAGGTGCTGTGACAGCCGCAATGGTGATGGAGGACGGGAGAGTCTGAGGGACGGAGGTCCTCCTGAAGAGGGCACGTCTAAGCAGGTGTCTCAGTGATAACAAGAGGGTAGTTATGCAGAGATCTTCCAGATGATAGTCCAGGTCGCAGGAAAGGCCATTATTAAGAATCTAAGGCTGGCTCAGTGCCCATGGCCCAGTGGTTAGGGCACTAGCCATATACACTGGGGCCAGCAGGTTAAATCCCACCCCAGGCCTGCAACTACAACTACAACAATGACAAATAGCTGGGCATTGTGGCGGGCACCTATAGTCCCAGCTACTCAGGAGGCTGAGGCAGGAGGATCGCTTAAGTTTGAGGTTGCTGCAAGCTGTGACACCCCTGTACTCTACCAAGGGTGACAAAGTGAGACTCGGTCTCAAAAAAAACAAAAAAGAGAGAGAGAGAGAGAATCGAAGGCACGGTTAGCAGTGCTTTTAAAACAACGACCAAATCCACATTGCCAATGACATAGGGAGGCAGGGGAAGAGAGACATAACCAGTAAGGCTGGAAGCATAAGCAGGCACCATTCCTGACAGATTCTGCAGTGAAAGGTTGGGTTTGATTCTACATGTAAAGAAACCTTTTTAAGAGAGGTGAGATGATTTGATTGACTTCCTAAAAAGATCTGCTCTGGAGAATCAAGATAGGCTGGCAAAATTAAAACAAGGATGTCCGTCAGGAGGTAAACGCACACTAGATTTCATTGCAACCCTTTTTAGAAATCTTTAAATGATACAGTCCTCAGCTCTGGACTATATCATTCTCTATCCTGGAAGAGCTTTGCTGACTAAGATGCCACTGATTCTTCCAAACTCCAAGTGAACTTTTCTTGGTTGGTAGACGTGTTCAGTGTTATTTGTTCAATAAAATAGACAGTGGAATATTTGCGTCATATTAATTCTGTTTAAGACTACAATACTCTACTTTCCTCCGAGGCAGGTGTGTCTGCTCTCTGTTTCTATGTGGAATTGGTTAAACAACGGCAAAACACACGTAAAGTACAATTGAAATGAGGATGTCCTGCCTGTCTGCACCTTCCACTGTGGAACTGCTGACCCATCCGTCCACATTTCAGAGCCATGTTCAAGAACTGAATTCACCTCTTGTTTCTGTATCTTCACACGTACGGACAAACTGGCAGAAGACTGACTCTGCTTATTAAGTTAATGTGATTATTAATAAATTATCTTTTCTATAAAGAGGAATATTTTCTTAGACATTTGTGTTGGACAAAAGGAATGGGACCAGAAGCAAGGCGGGGAAAGGGGAGCTTCTTTCCCCCTGGCAGCACCAGGCTGAAGACCGTGGTCTTGGTTTAATATGGTGACATCACTATGCCTTCAGACCGTGGGATCACGAGTTTATGGTTTCATGAGAACAGAGAGTGGCTGGTCATATGTAAACACCGCCTATACACTGGAAAGAATTTTCCCCCCTCCATTAACAATGTAATTTTCTTCTGAGTTAGTTTTTTCTTTTATTTCCTGTCTTAGGCAGATTGATTAATCAAGTATTTCGTCCTGAAACTAGTCCAAAGTTTTCGAACTTTATTTGAATCTTGCGATCGTATTTGACAAGATGAGAGAAAGTGGTTTGCCTTGTATAATGAAGAAAGCCAAGACTCTCCCACCCCCATCGACATTTACAGTCATGACTAAAGCAGGATAGATTTCACATTCCTATTAGGGAAGTGAGGCTGAGCTCAATGATGTATTTGGGAATCAGAGCCAACATAGGAGGAAGGGCTATGGCAGTGAAGGAGAATGGGACTGGATTTAGTTACCACGATGTAGTGAGGGCCAGGAGTCTGAGGGAAAGTCAGTTCCAAGGAGGAGTAGTAAGTTTTATTGCAAGATTTCCAATGCCTCCTCCCCACTGCTTCAATAAAGAATCCCTTGCCGCTAAAATTGGGATAAGATCGACGTCTATTTGGCCCGCTCGGGGATCCGTCATCACCCTAATTTGCTGCACTGTATACTCAGAACCCAATTCTCTGGCCCACCTGACAGGCCAGGAGAAGGGACACTCTCCCACCCTGAGGTTCAGCAGTCAGGCACAGATCAGGAGGAAAAACTCAGCACTGACTACAAACATCTACCTCTGAATGTGCTTTTGACTCCTCCCTCGGAACTTTAATAAAAAATATAACGAAAAGGGCCGTTCGTTCACTGAGGTTACTACTGCAAGCTCACAGTTTTGAAAGAAAATGCTAAGAAAGAAGAAAAGTTATAGGAATAGGGTAATTTTACTGACATGCCTGCTTAGGAGGGATTCTGGAGGATGTCTGTAGATTGGGTCTTCTTCTAATTCATTCACAGAATGCAGGAATCAACTCTCAGCAGTTTTTCTTTTTCTCTGGCTGATGCTGGGGGAAGAGAAAGCTTATAAACGTCTACTGCAAATTAGTTGCTGAAACAGCAATGATTAAAGTTAGTCTTGCTTGATAGCAAAAAAAAAAAAAAAAAAGGAAAGAAAAAGTTTATAAAATTATAAAGCCAACACTTTTTCTCGGTAATGTAGTCAGACGGCACAGAGGTATAGATAACGTTAAGGAACGTTCTTTTTCCTCCCCCTGTTTTTTCCACACGGCCCCTAACCGCACAATTCAAAGGTAGCTATTACTAACAGTTCACGATATGTTCTTCTTCCTTGTTATCAAAAAAGAAAACAAAATTAAGTGCCACACTTTGAACTTGCTTTCTCGTTCATCACATTTAGAAACGTAGATGTTTATATGCCTCTATTAAACAAATTTACCAAATCAAAAGCTGAATTCACAGCTACATCAGAAGGCCAGACTAGAAATTCACAAATCTTCCTAAAATGTGGTTATTTTCAGTATTTAAGATTATCTTTGTTTTTAAAGAACTGATAAATAAGTTGAAGGGGTTAGAAATTTGAACTTTGGGTCCAGAAAATCTCAGAGAATAAAACATTAAAATTCTCCTAAATCACACGTATATATAATAGCAAATGTGGAAATAATGTGTTCTCCCTTCTCCTAAAACACACATATATATAATAGCAAATGTGGAAATAATAACTTGGAATATTAATGTTTAATAGGAATACTGTTTTTACTGTGGTTGAAAAATTGTTAAGGGGAGGTACGAGTGAAAATTATCCAAGGAAAGTCCGTGATTCCGTGGGTTGGATTCTTTTAGTACATAAGTTACTCTCCAGAAATTTAAGTGTTTTGACAGGAGCATAAACTCAGGATCCTGCAGCCGGAAGACAGTCCCAGGAGGGAAATTTACACACAGAATTTCTGGCTCATGATCAAGAAAACTTTTATCCCAATAAATCAAACAAATTGTAGTGCTGGAAGAGACAAAGGAATTCCCCAAAGACACGTTGTCTGTCCCCCTGTATCCAGACAGTCCACACCTTCCCAGCACACTCACTCTCCTTTTTAAACTCAGGGTTGGCAATTTCTTAGTACCTTGGTGTGACACGCTCCACAGTCGTACACCCTTAGAGTCAGCGAGAGGATGGCTTTTCTACAAGTCTAATTGCAATTATCTCAGCTACAGTTCAGGCAGTCCATCCTCTGTTGGTAATGAGAAGGAACTGAACGTAACTCCATTTAGCGCAAGAAGAATACGTGGTCTGCAACACTCCCTGGAGAAATATCCTTTCCAACTTAGAGTAATGCCTGGAAAACTCAGGCAAGCGCGACGTCCTTATTTCAATGGTACTTTACGTGTGTTTTGCTGTTGTTTAACGGATTCCACAGAAACAGAAGGAAGATACACCTTTCTCAGAGGAAAGTAGAGTATTGCAGTCTTAAAACGCAATTAATATGATGCAAATATTCCACTCTCTATTTATTGAACAAACAACACAGGTCTGTGAAGGAATCAGCACTGTTCACAGGCGCTGCACGCAGCTGGTGAGGGCACAGTTCTGATCACGGCCCTGGTGTCTCTGACCTGGCAGGAAGCAGGGGAGGGTATAAAACGAGAGATCTGTCCTTACAGACGAGAGGTCTGTCCTTGCCGGAGAGCACTTTACTCTGTGGTGGGCAAGAGGTCAAAGTCGTTTTCAAATATTCGCTGCAGAAGTAACAAGTTTGAAGGAAAATTAAACAACTGAAGGGCCTTCGTCCTGATTAGAATCTGGATCAGCTGGTCTCAAAAAAAAAAAAAAAATCCTGCCCCAGGTTCTTTTTTTTTTTTTAATTAAATCATAGCTGTGTACATTAATGCAATCACGGGGTACAAGGTGCTGGTTTTATACACAATTTGAAATATTTTCATCCAACTGGTTAACATAGCCTTCACAGCATTTTCTTAGTTATTGTTATTTATATTCTATACTTAGTAAATTTCACATGTACCCTTGTAAGATGCACTGTAGATGTGGTCCCACCAATTACCCTCCCTCCACCCCCTAACAGTACCCTCCCTCTCCCCTTCTTCTTGGGCTATAATCGAAAGCTAATACATTCCTTTTGGAAAGAGGTTCGGAGAACACTTAGGGATCTAAAAATAGACCTGCCATATGATCCTACAATTCCTCTATTAGGTTTATATCCAGAAGACTAAAAATCACATTATAACAAAGATATTTGTACCAGAATGTTTATTGCAGCCCAATTCATAATTGCTAAGTCATGGAAGGTGCCCAAGTGCCCACCGACCCACAAATGAATTAATAAATTGTGGTATATGTACACCATGGAATATTATGCAGCCTTAAAGAAAGATGGAGACTTGGGCGGCACCTGTGGCTCAGTGCCAGCCCCATATACCAGAGGTGGTGGGTTCAAACCCAGCCCTGGCCAAAAACTGCAAAAAAAAAAAAAAAAGAGAGAGAGAGAGAGAAAGATAGAGACTTTATCTCTTTCATGTTTACATGGATGGAGCTGGAACATATTCTTTTTAGCAAAGTATCTCAAGAATGGAAGAAAAAGTATCCAGTGTACTCAGCCTTCCTACACCAGGTTCTTTAAGAGAGTAACTGAAACAACCCCAGAATGAAAATGGACAAATGTGTATTCCTCTAAAGGAGAGATGTCGCACACCAGAATTGTAAGGGAGATAGAGCCAGGAAGAAACAAGCAAACAAAAACATAAAGCATCCATGGGCTGATTGCAGAAAATTCAAAGAAATAAACTTTCACGTGAAGTTGTAAATGGTCCCAAGGAAGGACCAGAGAAATGGAGAGAATGATCAAAGATTAAAGAAAGAAAGAAAGAAAGAAAGAAAGAAAGAAAGAAAGAAAGAAAGACAGAAGTACATAGAATATTAACCTTCCAGAAACAGCCCATTTGGTTTAAAAACTCACAAAAACAATCCAGCATGTAAAGGAACAAAATGAAATGGGGGACACAAAAGGCATTGAGATGGAGGATAAAAGGTTTTCAGATAAATAAAGCAACAATAAACTTTTGAGAGTCATTGTTGCCTCTTGAGAAACCCAAGGCAACGGGATAATGGAACGGAGACAGGATGAGATGTGCCACCTTGTTCCATCAGAAAAAAAGAAGAAAACATTCTGAAAGCACATATCCTTTCTTCCTAAAGGTAATGAAACTTTGAAAATCTGGAAAAAAGGGAAAAAAAGGAAATTAAGACTATCTCACAAATATGATGAAAATATTTTTTCAACTAAAAACTAAAAAATTAGTTTTTCACCAAGCTGCATCTGAAAAGACTGCTGATGTTTAGACAGGAGAAATACACACTTACGTGCATTTACTAATACAGGAGAATGAAATGTACAGAAAAAAATTCATTTTTATATGGAACATCAGTTGTTTTCTTGCTCTTAAATAATGGTAATATCTTTAGGTACATTATGAAATAGTTTAATCTAATGAAATAAAATGGTCTTCTTTTTAAAAAATGAAATGAAAGCTTGTTTTAGATACATCATCCATTTACGAAGCAGCCTTCTGATGTAATTTTAAGCGCCGCTATGATATAATGCTGAAGTGATCTGAAAACAATTAAACTTATCAATATAATTGATACTAACTCCTTCATACATATCATGGGGGCAGGCTCACCAAGTATCTTCATTAATGGCTGACTAAACGTTATCGCTACAACACTAATTATTGAGAAATTTTCTTCTGTTTCTTTCTTTCTTTTCTTTTTTTCTGAGACAGAGTCTCACTAGGTCACCCTCAGTAGAATGCTATGGCCTCACAGCTCACAGCAACCTCCAACACTTGGGCTCAAAAGATCCTCTTGCCTCAGCCTCCCAAGTAGCTGGGACTACAGGCACCCACCACAATGCCCGGCTATATTTGTTGTTGTTACAGTTGTAGTTGTTGTTGTAGTTGTTGTTGTTGCAGTTGTTGTTCTAGTTGTTGTAATTGTTGTTATTGCAGCTGCAGACCCAGGGCAGGATTAAACCCACCTGTCCTGGTGTATGTGGCTGGTTGTAGGCCCAGGGCAGGATTGAACCCACCTGTCCTGGTGTATGTGGCTGGTTGTAGGCCCAGGGTGGGATCGAAACCATCTGTCCTGGTGTATGTGGCCGGTTGTGGGCCCAGGGCAGGATTGAACCCACCTGTCCTGGTGTATGTGGCTGGTTGTAGGCCCAGGGCGGGATCGAACCCGTCTGTCCTGGTTTATGTGGCTGGTTGTAGGCCCAGGGCGGGATCGAACCCGCCTGTCCTGGTGTATGTGGCTGGTGCCCTACACACTGATCTATGGGCACTGAGTCTGAGGTTCCCATTGAAATTTACTACAAATAAATGTAGAGGTGGGCGATATTTTACATCAAGGTGGCGAGTTTACGCACAGGAAGCACATTCACTTCTGCCCACTTTGCTCTGTATCCGCCATTCACGTGCAGATGACCCAGTGCAGTTAGCAGTTAATCCTACGGAGCAACAGGGAAACTCAGAGCGTGCAGGTCACGTGCAGGTTCCCCTCCCTGCGCTGTCATGTCCCACGATTCACCGTATCTGATGGCATCACATTTTCCTCCCCATTTTAAAGGAGTTAATCCTCCGCCTTGAATCCGTTGCTGTGCACAACCCCTTACTCAATCCGAGGCCTTGAACCCAGGCCCGTGACGTGGTTTAGTCAGTCTTTACTCCCCAGAGAAAGAAGAAGAAAGACACTCAGAGAGTTCAAGTTTCGGGTCAAAAGCAACAAATCATTATTATTACACATTGTTATGTCATGTAAGTGTAAGGATTTATTATATCATATGACATTCTGATATCGTGAGAGGATAACTTCAGTAACATCCTTTGGTGACAGTTTGACAATCCTGCAGAGATGTAACTGAGTTAACAGAAAACTTGGGGAATAACGTTAACATAGTCTCCAGACAGTCACCTCCGACGTGTGGAACATCATTCACCAAACCGGCTCTTCTTAAATGGTAAGTTCTACAAGTTCTACAGAAAATGCCTTTGACTGTGGCACCACTGTGGTAGAAACACCAAGATCAGGCCACGAACTCACCTGTTGCCCGTGACGTATATCACTAACGCTCAGAAGTGTTATGCTCCAAGACAGGACCCCCACTGACCACTCAGTTCTAATTTATTTTATATCAGGCAGTGCTCTATTAAGGTAGCACAATTTATACAATCTACACGGCTTCACTGTGTTGATTCTGAAGTGATTCAACTACACACACAATGCATGTGTTATCATCAAAGCAAATATTCCAGAATGGATACACTGATATGATGAAACATTCTGTTGATATAATCAACAATGCACACTTTACCTACAAGATCTTCCCATGCAGCTAGTGAATTCTGAGGACATAAAACTGCTCATCTTTTGTGAGGGTCGATGATCTTCTGATTTCTCTTAAATATAGTATTAAATTTCAGTGCCAAAACGTCACATAATGTCAATTCTTTACTAATCTTTATTTGTCAATTAGCATGCTATCAGGAATATCAATTCCTGGGTCTTTTTCCATGAACGATGTCACTCAGATTTCTCTGATTTCACTTTGTTTTTTAATCAACAAACTTAATTCTGGCTGGTAAATCAAATACCATACATTGATTGGGTTTCAGGGTATTTATTCTCATATATTTCTAGCCTTAATCAATTTAATAAGATATGCAGTAACGCGGGCCTTGCCAAATTATTTAAAATTTAAGAAATAGAATACAAGAACCAGAGGTTTCTGCTGAAGATATTTTTTCCCTTCAAGAAAAAAATAATTTTATGTTAAAGAAAATCACATATCTAATATGACACTGGAAATTAAGCACGTCAGAAATAATATTGTTAGCTTGAAAAGGAAGGCATAGTAATGATTTTATTCTCAGAATGCATTTTATCCTTTTTAATTTACTTTATGCTGAGTTTCTACAGGCACATATTTAACCAAATAAACTATTAATTTTATATCACTTCTAGGTTTGAATCGATTCAACCTCAAGTAAGCAAGGGAAGGACATTACCCTAGTCATCGTTTAAAGTTCAGATGTTTACAGCACGAAGCAATCTGGGGTCCAAAACATTATAGAAAGTGCCCAACTCACGATTTCAATGCAGGAAGAACATTTTTCACCAGGTACTCTGCGAAGAGGCCAAATAATTGTGGGCTCAATAGAAGCACATATTTTAATTCTATGAAAGAAATTCTACAGACTCTTCGTGCTAGTTCTCAAATTAAAATAAAAATTTCTCCAATGGAAATATCTTCTATCACCTTTGACATCCTAAAAGCTAAGTTCAATATCTTGTATGTTATGCCCAGCATACAAAATTGGTGAGTAGAAGAGACAAGTCCTGCTCTTAACACCTGGGGCAAGGTGATCAGGGACACTCGGGTGAAACATGCAGAAAAGAATGAGCCTGACAACTAATACACTCTTGGTTCTAAGGCTAAGGCCACACAAAGTATCTGGTGGCGTTATTTTCCCCCCAAAGTTAAAGTGTTCCTCTAACATCAATCCAACTTTCAAATGCCAAACACAGTGAGTGACACTGTTTCCAGATGTAGCTTTTAGCTGATCATGTCTGGAGTAATTAAGTGCAGTCAGATCTGAAAAGACCAGTAATTGAAGCAGCATAGAATACAATTTATTGCCAAATAATTCCAGACACTAGAAAGAAAGTAGAATGAAAGTACTTCAAACATCAGAGTCTGTGTTCTTGGAAGCTGCTTTTATCCCTTGAAGTAACAGCATCCATTTGTTTTAATGCACACATAAAATTAGTTAACTCGAAGAGATGAGGAACGTTCATGGAAATAGGACATCCCCTGTGGAGTATACACTGTTTCACTGTTACTTTGTTCATGTGTATATGATATTATTTAGTGCGGTAATTGCACGTATAATGGAAACTATTCAGACGTCCACTTTACTCCACCCCACTTGGTCCAAAGGACAGTTTGATTCCAAACCTGAACGCCTGCTCTTAGCTCTCTGCTCTGAAGTGCTCAAAATAGTTTATGTTCATGTATAAACTTAGCCATCCATTAAAATGTCAGAAGATCAAGTTGACAGTGAGGCGATGGCTAAACTTCTGAGCCCAGAGCCTGCATCATTGCCAGAGTCCCCGGATTATTTAGGAGAGTTGATTTACTAACATGGCAGCTAAGGAGATTTGTGTTCTTGCAGGCTGATAAATAGATGGAATTCACTGTCTCTCACAAACTGTAAATAACGTCTACTTAGAAACAAAATTCCAAACAGGGCACTTTCAAATATCAGATGAGGATACAAAAGTCCTCAATTGTACTATTCTGTTAAAGGAGGGATGTTAGCACCTCAGGCAAGATCTCTTCCAACACATTCTTACTGGAAGGTCTAAAATGATGAAATAGATTTTTCTCTTCTTTATAATTGTTGATTTCACTTTGATTTTTTTAAACACAACTAACCACAATAGGAAAAAAAATGAAAGATTTTTTCTTACACTTTATTATGCTATTAATCACTGCCACGTTTTATTTTTTAATTAAATACTAAAATCAATGAGCATATAGGAAATCTAGTTTATCAAAATTCAAGGTACCGTTGCTGTGTTTAGATGAAATGTTTTAATTCCAAGATGAAACGCTTTAATTGCAAACAAAATAGCATCTATATTCAATATTTTTTCATCTTAAAAAGTACTTGAGAAGGGTTATGTTTTAACTTTCTTCTGATATTCTCAGAGAGGAGGATATTTCAAGAGTTGTATTGGATCAATCGTAAGGCAGTATTTTAAATATCGCCTTTGTAATTGCACATTTTAATGCTGTCCTCTATACATACTACACGAAGTAGGTTTATTTTTACTTGTTATAAAGTAGACATTGTCTATATATTATGACTTGAATCTTGTAGGTAACATGTGTGAGTCAGATAACAAAAGTTATCCATATCAGAGTGCGTTCATAACAGCCGTAAACAAGTTAAATTATTCTCTTAGCAGAGCCTAAAAAAAAAAAAAAAAAAGGAACAACTCTGATTTTGGTAAAGAGTTAGTATAATAAACATGAATTGCTCTTTTCTTCTAGAATATTTTTACTTTTAATCTAATGACTATTAAACTTTTAATCTAATGACTAATCTCTGCTATTCAGAGTCTAAAATTTTGAGTATTTTGCCATCACAAATGGGCGCAAAACCTAAAGGTATTGGTTCAAAACAGGCATATGAGCAAGGCAGGTCTATCAAAATCCTCCGTGTGCCGCTCCACCCGAGGTGTCCAGCAAACTGTCTCATCTACACTGGAGATGTCAGGCTGCCAGATGCAGATTCCAAGAAGTCAGAGGCTTTCTATTCTTCCTGGAGATCAAGTCTGTCCACGTGAAGATAAAAATGGAATCCTGTATATTGATTGAGCCCTTGCATCCAGGACTACCAGGATCCAGTTAATCCCTGGCTTCCTTCATCACGTATAACAATAAAGGACAAAGTTTTGCTCCTTAGAGTTGGGTTGCTTTTTTTGTAACTGAAGAAACTTGATACATACTATGATTAGACTATGTGACATCTAACCATTGGGGCTATAGTTTAATTGAACTGTTCAAAATTCATTTTTAATTATGGCTTAGCTGTTCACTAAGTCCATTGGGGGCTTATTTGGTGTGTTTTTGGGGTAGGACACATCACAAGATAAAAGGAGCTCTTTTGTTCCATAATAATTATTGATTAACTAGACGATGAGATAAGCAAACTAATTAACATGATCTCTCCCCATCTCTGGCCTCAAAGACTTTACATGACAGTGAAGAAAAGAGACAAAAACAAAAATGCATTTAAAGATTCTTAATTTTTAAAGTTTTAGGAAGGAAACAGCAAGGATACATTTGGGGGTGCTTAATCGAAGGAGAGAGGTCATTAAAGATCAGGTGGGAACGTTAATATCAAAACAAGATGTGAGGTTGAGCCAGAGCTAATGGTTTGAAGGGATAGGAGGAAGGATATCCCAGGTAAAAGGAAAAACACAGGCTCAATTCCTTAAGGCAAAATAGAGTTTCATGTTGAAAAAATGGAGATAAGCATGGCATGGCTGGACACGGCAAGTGAAGAAATAATAACCAGGGGTGATTATGGAAAGAAAATGAGGGGACACAAATAAATCAGAATATTTCAGATTGCCAACGTTACTTTAAATCCTTTTATTCTTAGTTCACGACAAAAACCAGTGAAGATTTTAAAGCATTGATCATCATGATTAGATTTATATGTAACAAAATCTGTCTCTATTGTGTGGCAGGTAAGTCTAGAAGGACGTTAGGCCAGTTTGGAAAGTGTTTCCTCATCTGGGTAATAGATGGTGGTTTTCTAGAGTAAGAGAATAGCAGAGCTCTGCGGGAAACATCTTGAAGATGAAGTCGATGGAATATGCAGATGGGCGATATTATTGGAGGACAGGGAAGACCTAGACGTCTAGCTAGTGTTAGTTCTGTGATTGCTGCTATCATGCTCTGACTCAGAGGACGCTCAGCATGGGCAGGTGCAGGGGACAGGGGGGCAGGTGGGAGAGACAATGTGAGTTACGGCGACACTGATTGACTCTGAAGTGTCCATAATCATGGACCATGAGCCAACTGAACTAGACCAACATGGTGTCTGGTCTCGGACTTGACGTTATAGCAAGGAAGACAGACAAAAAACAAAACAAGTGTAAAATAGCTATGAATTTTATAAGTTTCATGAAGAACATGTTAAAATATTATAAGGGAATGAGGATGGGGAAGTATGGCCTGGAGATAGAAATTTGAGCACCATCAAGATGAAGATTATCTTTGCACTTGTGGGACGGGCCGAGATAATATTAGAAGAGCACAAAAGGGCGGATAGCCGGAGACCGATCTAGCAACTGAAGCAGCATGGCCAAATCTTGTGGAGTGCGCCTGAGTGGGGAGGCCCTCAAGAAGGTGGATGTCTTCAGGCAAAATCTTTTCCAGGAGGCTGAGGAGTTCCTCTACAGATTCTTGCCACAGAAAATCATATACCTGAACCAGCTCTTGCAAGATGACTCCTTCAATGTGGCTGACCTGACCTCTCTCCGGGCTCCACTGGATATCCCCATCCCAGACCCTCCACCCAAGGATGATGAGATGGAAACAGATAAGCAGGAGAAGAAAGAAGTCCCTAAGTGTGGATTTCTCCCTGGGAATGAGAAAGTCTTGTCCCTGCTTGCCCTGGTTAAGCCAGAAGTCTGGACTCTCAAAGAGAAGTGCATTCTGGTGATCACATGGATCCAGCACCTGATCCCTAAGATTGAGGATGGAAATGATTTTGGGGTAGCAATCCAGGAGAAGGTACTGGAGAGGGTGAATGCAGTTAAGACCAAAGTGGAAGCCTTCCAGACAACCATTTCCAAGTACTTCTCAGAACGTGGGGATGCTGTGGCTAAGGCCTCCAAGGAGACCCATGTAATGGATTACCGAGCCTTGGTGCACGAGCGAGATGAGGCAGTGTATGGGGAGCTTAGGGCCATGGTGCTGGGCCTGAGGGCCTTCTATGCTGAGCTCTATCATATCATCATCAGCAACCTGGAGAAAATTATCAATCCAAAAGGCGAAGAGAAGCCATCTATGTACTGAACCCAGGGCTAGAAGGAAAATAAATGACCTATACTTTGTGCGTATTACTTCTGGTGCTTGCTATTCATTCAAAAAGCATTTACTAAGTGCTACCTTTGTCCAGACGCTGAAGGTGAATATGGTGGTGAGGAGGGATGGGTGTGCCAGGAAGACAAAGATAAATCAGATGCCCATCCTGGTCTTAAGAGGTCCAACTAACTTAAGGGTAGGAATTGTTACATGCCATGACAGCCATGTAGATAATCAGTATTTTGGAATTTCACAAGATTACTTTTATTGGTGATCTCCTGAGTTCTTCACAAGAGGTGCTATTTTGGCAGAGTCCTTATGGAGGACTCTGGAGTCCTCTTCAGGAGTAATCAGGCTTTAGCTGGTGGGGAACACTCCCTCAGCACACTTACCAGGAGAATGAGGTTTCACTAGGAGGATTATGGATGAATGGTTTGACTCCTTTTCGAGGGCTAGATGGTAGGGTAAATGCACCAAAGGCGTTGTGGTGAAGAAAATACACCATAGGACACTGTAGGAAGGATGAATCTGTAAGGTTTTTGTTTATTTTTTGTTCTCCCTCCCGCCCTGTCCAGTCACTCGCCTTCTTTATCTCTTGCCTTTCAGGATACAGGCCAGGGCAGGTGATAGAGACAAGGGTTTCTCCCCTGTGGTCTTTGCTATATATAAACTCCATGTGAATGTTCTTTGATTAAGGGCCTTATCCTGTTTAAATATGAGATAAGAATTTTTGCCCCTGTTGACATGGAAAAAGAAATGAAGAAGAAGGATTTGCTGCATGGCACTTAACAGTTTGGATGCCTGTCCCCATACATACTTGATTTAATTGTTAAAGTACCATGGGTATCAGATACTAAATTAAAGAAATCAAGGGTCAGATAACTTACAGCCTCAAAGGCAGCACTGCTCATGACAGAGGAGAGAAATCTAAAGATTCACTCATAGCTTGGAGCCAGTAGCCCAGTGGTTAAGGCACCGGCCACATGCACTAAGGCTGGGAGGTTTGAACCCGCCCCCGGCCAGCATAAACAATGACAACTACCAACAAAAAAATAGCTGGGCGTTCTGGAGGGCGCCTGTAGTCCCAGCTATTTGGGAGGCTGAGACAAGAGAATCGCTTAAGCCCAAGAGTTTGAGGTTGCTGTGAGCTGTGATACGTGATACCACAGGACTCTATCGAGGGCTACATAGTGAGACTCTGTCTCTAAAAAAAAAAAAAAAA
>NW_003852525.1:2851130-2905862 GCF_000181295.1 Otolemur garnettii | reverse complement strand
AAAAGTTGAAAAAATAGCCAGATGTGGTGGTGCACACCTATAGTCTCAGTGACTTAGGAGGCTGAGGCAGGAGAATCACCTGAGCCCAGGAGTTTGAGGTTGCTGAGAGCTACGATAATGCCACTGAATTCCAGCCTGGGAAATCTCAAGGCGGGAAAAAAATCTGTTTCTTTCGCTTCTAACTAAGAAAATTAAGACACAGAAACTTTACAGACAGATTTAGGCATGAAGTGATGTATGTGGTGAGAAATATATTTAATTTTACAAAGTATTACTATTTAAAAAATATATTCCATCCTGACTAATACCAAGTTTGCACATAAACTGATTTACACATAAAACATCTACTATCTCTGAAGCTATTTAAGAGATATGAATACCACTACAGATTATAGCATGCATTTGGAAAAGACAAAATTTTTTTCTTTGCTATTTTTGAATTTAGAAACCATTACCAAAAATGATTAAGAATAAACAAATAAGTAGCAATACATTTGGACTAAAATACATTTATTTGCTTTACTATAGAATTATGCCACAAAAGTCTGATACTAACTTTTAAACTGAATCACACATATTATAACTTGGGGTTGCTCATCATTTTAGATAAATCCATAAAACTAACACTGAATGAAATTGTATTTTCAGAGAATGCAAAGTACATTTCAGTCTCCTACGTTGTTGGGTGAAACTTTATAATGAGCTGTTCCCTATCTTTAAATGTGAATAAAATATATTCAGAATGAATCGTACGGATTTATTATCTAAAGAAACAAAATGAAACTGGCAAATGGTAGGCAGTGCTGGGCCAGTGTTTCTTGTACAATTATTTTTTTAATTAGAGACTCCTCACTTAGGAAGATACTATGTGCATCACTAATTCGCTTTCATTGCATCTAAATTCTCAGAAAGTCGACCAAGATATTTCAATCAAGTACACGGTAATGACTATATCTCACACAAACATGTTTATGCTTTGATTTGGGGTAAGTGGAATTCATGATTTTGGAGCTCCTATTACAGATCTTCCGAGAATCTTCATCACGGTTTAGCTCTGATCAAAGCTGATAATTGAGGAATGCTAAGTCAGAAGTTTGCTGCACTTGATTCTCACACATGCGTGGCAGCCAGCTTCCTTGACATGCACCCTGAGTACGAAACAATGTCAAAATCCATTTCTAAGGCAGATTAGATGTTGCCATAAACACCAGTCGAAAATCCATAATGCTTTAAAGCATCATAACCGCACACTGTATATTGTTCTTCATTTCATGCTCCTGAAGCCCTGGGCTCATTTTCTGAGTCAATCTTCTGTTCTCTTTCATATGCCTTTCCCAGACACTGTTTTCCTCCGTGCTAGTTTACAAGCTGAATTTCCTTGCCTGTCTAGGAGAGTCTTGATTTTTTTCTTTGATTTTCCTCAGCCTTTGTTTAGTAAGAAAAAAAACGCTGAATCAGATATTTTTGAGCCTCTGTGCTGAAATGTTTTAAATACCTTGTTTATAGATAAATTGATGTCTAGAACCAGGAAAAATATTTTTAATCTATAGCTACAGTATTAAGGTGCACATTTTATATGGTATAGAAGGACATAATTCTCTTTATACGTTATGCCGAATTCATCTCTCTCATCACGCTCCCTGGTGAAGTTTACTTTAAATCTCTTATGCAAAATCCATTTTCTCACTTTATTCTCATCAAAGTAAGCATTAATTATTTATACTATGTTAATAAATCTAAATTCTGGCTCTGCCTGGTGTTCTATAGCAATGCCATCCGTGGGGACTTTGGTTAATGGTGTTGGGTCCACGGAAGAATACCGGGCACTGTATAGGAGAGAGGAGTTGTGGTGACGGTCACTTCACAAGCAGGACGAGCCCTCCAGACTGAGCCCAGTAGAGGCTCAGTACATATAATTTAATTACTACATCTATGTTTTATAATACTTTGACATTTACAATGCACATTTCTCCCCCCCCCCAAAAATGCATGTTTTGTACTGCTCAAAATTTCTCTGAACTATAGCAACAGACACGCTCTCTAGATTTGTTGATCCTGTCTTTATTCTTTTTTAGTGTTGAACTATTAAAAGATAAGGTCACAGCCGTGGACATGTCTTTATCATTTAATCATATGATCGGTTACATTGTAATCGAGAAATCAAGTAAATGAATTGAGTACAGTCACTCACAGAAAAATGGGGATTTTGTTCAAGATTACATTATTAAAAAAAAATTTATGAAAGGTCAGTGCCTGTGGCTCAGTGAGTAGGGCCTATATACCAAGGGAGGCAGGTTCGAACCCCAGCCCAGGCCAAACTGCAACAAAAAATAGCTAGGCATTATGGCAGGCACCAGTAGTCCCAGCTACTTGGGAGGCTGAGGCAAGAGAATGACCTAAGCCCAAGAGCTGGAGGTTGCTGTGAGCTGTGATGGCCACAGCACTCTACTGAGGGCAACAAAGTGAGACTCTGTCTCTAAATATATATGCCAAAAGGTGATTCCAGAAGTACAGACAACAGCCTTGTCTCTCCTCTAGAATACATGTTTAAGAAAAATTATTTATCTAACCCAGGAGGGGGAAAAAAAAATTAGTGCCTGGCTAAAAGATATATCTGAATATATCTCTCATGTCAAAATCCAAGTAAAGCCAAACAATGTGTTGTCAGCCTAAAAACTCCAAGTGAGGGTTTCTGTGCTGTTGTATTACCCCCTGCTGCATTAAGAGCACTTCTCAAAGGAATAACTACTTGTTTAGGGAACTGATCAATCCGCACCCAGACTGGTTGACCCTGGGTTTGTCTCTAATGGTGAAACACCCAGGGGAAGGCTGTGACTCCTCTGTACCCTGAATCATTGCAGACGTATTACATGTCCATTATGGCCGGGGCTCCCGGCTTGGCAGTGCACATTCTGGGATTGTTAAATTGATTAGAGATGCTAAAATAAAAAGTGATGCTTTGACATGAGGGACCGTGATGACTCTGGAGGGACTGCCCCTCTCGGGGTTATTCCTGCAGATGATACTCAGCCTACCCTCCAGTGTATGTTTCAAATGCACACCAGTCCATGCAGAGCCCGCACTCCTGAAAACCTCCTCTGTTAGGCTGCCGTGTTCTGGGCTACTATGCTGTGCCCTAATCATTCCTGTACAAGATACTAAGCAGTTAGGGACACTCCCTCTGTCCCAGAACCAGCTGAAATTATTCAACTACCCAGTCCTAACCCTATTTACCCTGCCTCACCCACTCTTCCCCACAGCCCACAGTGAAGGATGGCACCTGTGTCTCCCTCACTCTCTGCCCCCTAACAGGCCCCAGGTTCCCATGTTTTCCCTGGCGGCCCCTCCTCTTGCAATCTGGGTGTACAACAAACGGTCTTTCAATGGCAATTGTCTTTTGATCTGTTGGCTTGGTCATACCTAAATAATAATAACACCTATAGTTTTAAAACAGTTACCTAACAAATCATACCTAATATAGTAGCTTAAGATAACCCACTCACATGGCTTGCAAAACTGAGTTTGGTAGGGCCATCTGAATGGCAGCCTGAGAATTCACACTGAGTCATTTCTGTTGTGTGACATTCATTAAGTCAATTACAATGCCCTGCCCGACTTCGAGTGGGGGTGGAGAATAGCAGCCTCCACCTTTTGATGGAGAATGGCAAGATAGTGAAAGTGTATATGGATTCAAAAACAGTGCAGAGGACCTCTTTGAGAAATATGATCACCACAGGGGTCACAATTTGAGAGAAAAATATTAAACTGTATTTTTAAAGTCTCCCTTTACTGGTTAATTCTACGAAATAGTCAACAAACATTTAATTAAATAAATAACATCTCTAAAAATCAGATCTCTGATATATGGTTAAAATTTGTGTCAAAGCATAGTGGGCACCTGTGGTCTACTTGGGAGGCTGAGGCAGGAGACTTGCTTGAGCCCAAGAGTTGGAGGTTGCTGTGAGCTGCGATGCCACAGCACTCTACCTAGGGTGACAGCTTGAGACTCTGTCTCAAAAAAAAAAAAAATTGTGTTAAAGCAAATTATTTAGCTTATTGAGGCATTCCTCTCACAGCCTATCTATATATTTGCTTACGTGTTTCAATTCTAGATGTTATAACCCGTAGCTTTTGCCCTGACCAGACATGTTATTGTACATCTGTATCCACATCAGGAGCCCGAAATAATTTTTTTAACTTGTTTTTACTTAATTCTTGTTTCTACCAAATCTTCTCTGACTTTTTGTATCATCGCTATGAATCCACAAATACCAATTTATTATACAATTTTGTTAGAAAATGAGAATCAACATAAGGGAATCTTCCTGACACAGTTCTCGTCTTGAGTGCCATCCATCTAGTTATCCAACAAGTGAGAAGAAACAACATCCAAACAGGTGATTTCCTTATAATTTGGTACCTAGGATTATACGTAACAGATTTTTTTTTAATTCACCTTCCTTTCTCCAAAGGTAAAGATTTACCAAAGTACAATTTTGAAAGTCGTGGTTTGATGTTGTATATTTCAAATTGAATTTAAATTAATTTTTCATTATGAGGTTGGAAGTTTTATTTCATCCCTTGAAATAATCAGAGGTCCCCAGGGAGAATTGCAACAGCAATCAATTAACCATTCATGGAATCATTGTTCTAATAAAATTTTAATTAGTATCTGTCTCTTCCTGTCCTAAGTGGTTGCTGGTGTTATCAGCAGAATAATTTAGATTCTTAGATATATATATTATATATATTCAGGAAGAAATATCTAGGTGGAAGCAATGCTCTGATTGAGCAAAAGATACACGTACATATTGTTTCTTTGAGAATTCTATGTTTATAAATTGCTTATGATAGAGCAATTAGAAATATCTATTGAACTCATAAGTCTGGGTTATAAAATAGCAGAAAATTAAATAATATTTCAAAGAAGTTTTTTATTTCCCTGCTCACATTTGAAAGGATAATAATGTGTAATACATAATTACTGAATTCTTATTTTGAGTGAAAAAACTAAAAGTTTTAAAATTATTATAACAACTCTGATTAAAGCTACATGTGATTTCTCTCATAGATGGAAATCGGTCATTATTGACTTGTTACTGGAATTCGTGATGATATACGGTGAGTAAAATTGTTGTTGTTATTTTGAAGTATATATTGAGGAAGAAGGAAGTACTTTTAAAAAATAAAAATGACTAGGCCTGGTGTGGTGGCTCCCACCTGTAATCCTAGCACCCTGGGAAGTCAAGGCAGGTGGATCACTTGAGCTATGAAGTTTGAGACCAGTCAGAGGAAGAGTAAGACCCTGTCTCTAAAAAAAATAGCCAAGTGTTATGGCAGGTGCCTATAGTCTCAGCTACTTCAGAGGCTGAGACAAGAGGATTGCTTGAGCCCAAGAATTTTAGGTTGCTGTGAGCTATGATACTACAGCACTCAACACAGGGTGGAGAATGAGACTATGTCTCTAAAATAAATAAATAAAATATAAATGACTTATTTAATTTGTAACACTGACTACCAAACTTTTCACCTGTGGAAAGTCAGCTGAAATATAACAAATGGTATATACTACAAGTCACATTGAAGAACTTACTAAAATGTGAGGTCCATAGAAGAAAAATCATGATAGCTGTGCAAGAAAGCTAAGTCACCTGTCAACAGGGAAGAACATTCGTTCCTCATGCGCAGAATCAGTTTTGCTTCGGGCAATTTGGCACAGAGCAACTGATAAGTTAGCATGTATTTACCCAGGTACAGCCTTGGACCAAGTATTTACATTTTTATTTCATATATTGGTCAAATGTAATACATTTTAAAAGAAAAATCTCATTCTGGATACTCGGTAAATAATAGTTTTCTAATCGTTTATGAGATTCTGGCGTCAGAATTTCTCTACATTTTGAAATACAAAATATTGAAATATTATTACAATAATAATTTAAAAATATCATCTTACTTTTCTCTTGAACCTATCCATTTTTGAAGATTTACCGAAATCGCATCTCCCCCTTTTAGGGAATCATGTCAACAAGGGCCTATCCTCATTCCGACGCCCTTCTTGTTCTACACCGACTTTCTCTTAGCTCCCTTATTTTCAAATCCTCAAATGGAAGATGTTGACATACATGAGGAGAGCAATTAGGGAGGTAGAACTAAGCAACATGCCATCAGATATTGCCTTTCAAGTAAAGCGCAGAGAAAATCCAAGGATGTTAAGTTTAGTGAAAGTCTCCCACAAAACCCAGCTAGCATGTTAAGTCTTTTGATTATGCCAATTCAAATACTTTTCAGATCCCAAATTAACACCAATCTAGAACTTAAGATGCTTTCTAATATAGATTCACAGAATAAGGACTACCCAGCATCAGGAAAAATCTATTTACCCAATTCTTTTTTTTTTTTTTTTTAATTAACTCATGTCTAGATCATTGAGAATTTGTTGAAGTTTACTTCTGCATATTATAGGGGTACTTTATAAAGATTCTACAAAAAACTAAAAGCTCAAATGTAATCATATGTCTTACCAAACTTCAGCTGTAAAAACTGGAGAGGAATCAAAATCTTTGACAAGAGACTGAATGGCTTTGAAAACAAGTGCAATGGAAGATATTCTGCTGGCATGAAACCAATTTATCCAACAGATAAGCTAAAGAAATAACCATTGAGAACTATGTCTCTCCCAGAATTAGCAACAAGCACAAACTTATTTAAGCCAACTCTTCCAGATGTCCACCCACAGGCGGAGAGACGCAGAATCAGATGGCATGACCCGCATGCCAAAGAAAAACCTTGAAAACACCATGAACAGGCAAAAAAGGGCAGTTGATCTTAATGCCATAGAACAGATGGCAATGGAATGTAGAAACAATTATTTTTTACACGTGCTATGGTTGGAGAGGGAAAAAGGCAATAAACATTCTCATTTGCAGTAAGAAAGTATATTGTTGCTGTGTAAAACCTAGACTATTCTACAGTCCTTTTCAAAATTGAGTAAAACTCTAAAAACTTTATTTTACATCTGAACACACATTTTAATCAAGCAAAATCATATGCATTGAGACCACATTTCTTTGCTTACTACCAGTGCATACCCAGGATTTGATGGTGCTCAGAAACTCCTCCTTAGATGTAACAAGTAACAGAATGAGAGGAAAAAATGTTTGAAATTTACTCTAGTCAAAGGCTAGATGATGGAATTTTTGATTCAACACTTTGCTTCTCTACGCCATGATTTTCACTGCTTAGTTAGCGCTCTTCTTATGTAGAGCGGAGTATCAAGATTTATTGTTACTGCAGGTGGGCGACGCCATGACGGCAGGTGCAGATGGTGGGACTACAGTGGACCATTTTAATACCACATCTCAGTGTCCCTTGGTCATGTGGATCGACAGGAACATATTATTTATTCTTAATGATCCAGATATAAAGTGTCCTGGAAACATTTAATAGTTCCCACGAGTAACTCTGGATGCTACCTCCCTCTCATCTGTTAGTATGTATTCAGAGAAGACAAATTAATGGTGAGTGATCTCACCCTACGTAAAATGTACACAGGAAAATATACCCAGATCAACTAAACAAACCAGGAATACATACCAAAGGAAAAGAGCAAAGATTATTCACTTATCTGTCCCTTTGATTGTGTGCCCTTTTTTCCAATGTGCTTTCTAATCAGTGTACAATAGACACAGCATAGAACATGTTTCCTCTGTGCCGAGCACGTAGAAGTGTTATCTTTAATGCCCACAACTCTTTCTTCCTAGAAGACTTAACTGATGCATATCCAGGGCACATAAATTGACCAAAGCAATACAACCATTAAGTCACATGACAGAAATTTAAAATTATCCATAATCTTATTAATCTAAAGAAAATTCAGGAAAAATTCAGGAATTCTCTCAATACCCAATTCTGAAATAATGAATAGTTGTCGTGTTAATTTTATTTGTGGAGCATGTTGTTAGAAATCACTATGGCATCAAGTAGGTATCTGTAGCAGCCTGTATAGCCTATGGCTAGGAGGAGTGAGAGTTATAAGAAATACCTGTATAGCTCAATAATGAAACGCCTTGGTGAAAAGGGCATGGAGAGAGATTTAGCTCTCCTAACAAGCATGAGAGCTCGCAAGATGAGAGCATCGGTCAGTTGGTAGTGTCTACACCTGTGGTGTTGAGAGGCACAAGATCAGCCTTATATTAGGCTGGAGGAGAAGGCAGTCGGGAGCATGTGCATTCTATCACGGACTTGCTTACTCTGACTCTGTCTCCTCTCCTGCCTGCAGAACGCCAGCATGATGTCTCTCGCCTGAAGATTACCAAGCTCTACTAAAGACTACGATCTATCTATTCTAAGACTGCTTTACTCTCTCTAAGATTCTCTCTCTCTCTCTTTCTCTGTCTCTGTCTCTCTCCTGCTAAAGTAGATAGCCCTCAGGCACCTAAGAGAAATTGTTCCTGAGTAAGGTAGCTTAGTGGCCTACATCTGGAACCTAGTTAAGTTGGCCCGAGACCTGGCCAGTCCCGGGCCCTGACAAGCAGTGGCAGTGCTGCGCTGTGACAGGTATCACCACAAATTCTCCCCAGATATCTTACCAGGAATCTAAATGAATGATTTGTTAAGATATACATGGTTTTGAGATTGAGTTTTGTCCTTGAAGACTTAATTGGGCTGGATGGTAAATTCAAATGGACTGTCCTTCCAATTGGAAAGACAACCAATATTTTTATTATCAAAAGTGTCTCTCAGGCCATAGAAACCAAGAGTGGTTCCTAAGAAATGAAAGGGTAGGAACACTCTTTGTGTAAACAAGTGGACTGTGAGGAACTTCATGGTATAATAAAGTTGCTCTTTATTTTATAAACTTTGCTCTTTAATATGCCTTTGTTTATTTCCTATTTTGACATCTTATGCAGCTTTGCAGGTTTACAAATTAAAATGCCTTCAAGCAACCAGGCAAATGATATAAATGTGTGAAGGGGCTGCAATCTTATAATAGGAAGTGGTAGCCATGTATATCTAGCCTAAATGCTAGTCAAGGTATTTAAAATACTATTAAGTATTCATTATAATATTACATGTGTACGCATCATACATTTCCTTGGTATTAGTCTAATTGTATAGATACAATTGATAACTTGACCATGAATTATTCCACTCCTTCATTATATTTATTCTGAAGCTTGAAATTCTCAATTCCATGGTTCCCCCAAACAATCTCCAAAGGTGATTATTCCACCACCACAAATAAGTTAAGAATCTAGAAGGGACCTTCCCAATATGGCTGCCTCACCAGCTACCAAAGCTATGGTAAGTCCACTACAACCAGCATTCAAATCTGATTGCTGTCTACTGTTTGAGTCTACCCACTCTTCCAAGCTTTCTACTCAACCACAGCTTCCCTCCCCAAACCAAAAACTCCAGAGAGGCTTCCTTTCATCCGGGGCGGGGGCAGGTTGCAATCACTTGCCTAAAGCTTCATATTCACCGCTGTAGATCACACTGCATCCAGGTCACCACCTCCTCCCTGTGCTCCCTGAGTTATGACTCTAGGCAAGGTCCCCATGCTGGGTGTGGCTGGGTTCTCTCTTTTTCCCCAGCCATAGTAAGAGAGATCAGCTAAACGATTTTATGGTCTGTCATCTTGCTCCACCTCTGCCTAGCTGACATTTTAAATTGCACTTGAACTTTATGGCCACCCTGTATAATTTGCTCAAACGATTTAATGCCAATAACTCCCTTTTGGTACTGAGCAGGGTATATCATCAGCAAACTTGTAAATGCTGAGGGAGAAGAGATAATGATTAGCTGGTCTCATCTTACTACGTCTTATGCCATTTCACTAAAAGCATAACGTGGAAAGAATAAGTAATATACGCTTCAGAACAGGCAATACAAGGTCAGAAGGATATGGTCTCCTTGCTGATAGCTCTAAACAGAGATTGACGCCTGCTCTGGTCAGCACCGTCTTGTAGACTCCATGTGGTCCTATAGAAAGCAGAATCGGACCCTTAAGTCTGGATTAATCAATGCCACTCCATGGTCTGACCTGATTTACTGCAGTTACAAATGTTATGGAGGAAAACTTGTCTTTAAAATTACTTTTTCAAATAAAATATAAAGCAAATTTTAGAATCCCTTTGCAATTTCCAGCATGTTAATATTTAATCTCCACATTGGATATTTTTTTTCTGGTGTGTTAATTTTGTGTTTTTATTAAGAAATATTTCTTTTTTGTTTTTTTCTTCACTCCTACATTTTACCCACAGAGAACCAACCAGCCCTCCACATACACAGCTTGGATGTCAGTCAAGTTTGTTCATTTTATTGATTTTTTTCAAGTGCTGGTTTCAAAATCAACTATATAACAAAGGAAAATAGAATAGGCATCTACGAAGTTTTTTTGCTTTTTTTTCTCCCTCATTGATCTTACTACATGTTTTAAGAAGCCTATAGGAGATTTAAAAAAAAAAAATGAATGCTCTCATGGACACTTTCATTGTTTCCTATAAGAATAATCAATTCTCTTTTAAACCCCCACACTGAGGGTTCTTTACATGTCCCGAAATGGAACAGCTCCCGACTACAGAATTTTGCCTGGGAATTTGTGAGAGACAACTGCTCCCACTTGAGCTATTCAGAGCTGACTACAATTATTAGTCAGCTTATTGGACTTCAGAAGTTGCAATAACGAAAGTTCATTCCGCAACAATTTGGAAACTGAAAATATTATAAAGATGGCTTCACTCCCCCTCCTCTGAGTCCCTTGGGGACTTTTGGTCAAACACCCAATTCCTGCCTAAAACATTCCTCCCACAGACCAATCACCTGAATAATTTCACTGCCACTAAGACACAAGCAAGGGAGAAAACAACCAAAAATAACACATCGTGACTCACAGTCATTAAAAGAAATGTTTCTGACTTGGTTTCATATTCAGCATACACACTCCTAAAGGCCCAGGATCTTGAGTTAAACTACACCGAGCAGGCATGATGTTCCTTTATTATTCTGGTAGGTGTGTGTGTGTGTGTGTTGCCAAGGCACTGACTAGATTAAATTCTAGTAGGGAGACTGAAAGGCTAAAAAATGAAACTTTTTTATCTTTTAAGTCATAACTGGATAATTAAGAAAGGAGAATGTATTTCTCCTGTCCCAAAAATGCATAAATAACGACAGGCCTGAACTGGGGAGAGTAGTCAACACTCTCTCATAGGAAGAATTCCTTTCCAGCAAGGTCTTAGTGAATTTTTTTTGTTGGCCAGGTGTAAGCTATTTCCCTGTTTGTGACAACAAAACGTGATCTCACCCTGAGAGAGGACGGGTGGCATTACAAAATCAGCTTTGGAATAGATATTAGAAAACATAAAAACAACAATAAGTCAAAGAGATTTGCTTCAAAATTGTTTCACTATAAGTGAAATGATAATCTTTTGTTATTCAAAGACCCAACTTTCCAGCTGAAATCATTAGCATTATTGTCAGCGTTATTTTTGTAAATTATTTATGCCATCATTACAAAAGTATTCATCACAGCCACCACCAGGTATTTGTATCATATTTACACAAACCAGAAAGGGGTTAGAACGAGATAAAATATGAACTTTGGTAGAATTTAATGATTATCCACTTTCCAAGGTGATTGTTTATTTCCGTGGAAATGATTTGAAGATATTAGTACAAAAGAAGAAATAAATGTGAGAAAACTGATTGGAAAATGGAGATCAATCAGCAGCCCCAAACCCCATATATGTCCTTTTCCCTTTTATTCCTTATCCACTGAACCACATAGAAATTTCCCACGTAACACAAATGTTGCTCATATTATCACTCATGACAAATTACCTTGCTCAAATGTCCCTTGTATTTCAATTACTTTCTTTTCATTTGTCCCCAAAGAATATTATTTGCAAATATACAACTTTAGTTTGTCCAATAACTTTTTAAAAGAATAATAAGATGACTGAAAACAATACAAAAACACGTCTTGGTATGTTACAGCATCAAATGAAGATTATCTAGAGTTGAATTCAGTCGTGAAACTTGGACCGACAAATATTCTCAGAGCAAAATTATGGAAAATAGAAAAATCTTGACTATTTCTTTAATAATTAGTGTATTTACTATACCATGTTAGGACATTTTGATCTTGAATGTCTAAATCAACAGATGGTACTAGTAAAAATGGTCATATTTAATCATTTAAAAAAGATTTTTTTTAACAAGGGAAGTTAGTCTTGGATTTAAACATTTTCTTAAATTGTGTTTAATATCCAGCTGAGAGGATTTTGTTTCTGAAGAGATTCCATTATTCCAAAACTATAATGCAATCTTTCTTCCAAAATACATTAGCCAAAACAAAATAAGAAAACAGTTGAACATCTTTTGAAAAAATTGCATTTGGCTTCAAACATAAGGAAAAATGAATGCCAGAGATCTCTTGTTTGTAATACACTAAATGAGAAATGATATTTAATCCCTTATGTAATGACATTAAAAAATAAATTTCTGAATACTGTTAAATCGAGTTACCACTTTGACTTTGATCTACTCTACAATACAGTTCAGCAAAAAAATTATCATGATCTTTCCAGATTCTTGGTATGTTCCCAACTGGCAGGAAAGTTTTCACAACTCAAAACTATTCAAAATTTTGAATATCTGCCACGTAACAAGAAAGAGATGGTGATGTGCATTCACATGTCTTTCTTACAATTTTAAAATAACTATGAAATATATGACTCAGAGTATCCATTAAAATTGAACCTAAATCAGAAGGTAAGGAAGGAGTCTTAGTAAACTTGCTAATTAAGATTTTTTTCCATGATGCTACTTTTACTTAAAGATAAGGAACATATGTGGCATTATAAATTATCCCAAATGGAGGTGATGACTAAAATGTTGCATAAAAGCTAAAATGAGAGACTATTTTAGATATTTTAAAATTTAAATATATGCCAATTTATTAAACTATCTTTGCTTGGTTCATCTAGAAATAAATGAAATATATCTTATTTATGTCTTCTATTGAGAAAAAGGATGACTCCTGCTCAGATTTGTTCTGTTTCTACATCACATGCACTCACAGAGTCACATTTCACCATCCCAATTCCCTTCCACCACCACTATTTTAAAAAATATTTTAAAGAAGTATCACTGCAATGGGTGGTGCCTGTGGCTCAAGGAGTAGGTGGTGGGTTCAAACCCCAGCCCCTGCCAAAAACTGCAAAACAATAACAACAACAAGAACAACAACAAAAACCCCGTAAGTATCGCTGTCATGTAAAATCAACAGAGAACAGCATACCCTGTGTCTATGTTATTGTCTGTTATTATTCAAGGATACTGCAAACCAAAGCCAATAGTTGAGTTACATTAATAACAAAAAACTTTAAACGTATAAAATAATACTAACCCCAGTACATGTCTAAGGATAGTAACTTTTTATTAATAGAATACTTACGGTAATATTAGTATCATTAAGTAAATGCATGAATCATAAGAAATGTCAACTATAATAAAAATAAACCAACTCCTCACTTATAATTTTAGACTGCTTGTTGGAAATAGTATTGTTACACTAAGTCTGTCCTTCAAATACCGAGTTCAAATACTTTTTATTTGCAAATTTCACGTCTTCTTCTATAAACTAAGGCTATGATAATGAATTTAAAGCAATTTTGATGAATGTAAAGCAATTTCAATTAAAATGGCTCTCAAGATGTAGTAATTGACTAGATGGACTTATTTAGACATATTACAGTTAATTTCATCTTTTAGTAGTTTACCTTATGAGTTCAAATTTTGTTTCCTCAGAAATATAAATTTTTTTCCCATTATATGGAGTTTGAAATAGCATTAAATAGGTTTTTAAAAGAGGACTACGGAGGACCATTTTCAGTATCTCATGAACAAAGTAAATAAGCTCCAGTAATAACCCGACATATGTTTGTGCTGTTAATAAAAAGACAGTTGGCAAAGAATTTTTAATTTTACTTTTCAATTAATGAATAAGAGAGTATATTTAGAAATAAATATTCTTTGATCTCACAAACTAGAAATATAGAACAGTGACTGTGTGTTTCCCCAGGACTGTCACCCATCCGACATGCCGTGCTCCCAGCTACAGTTTGGGTAGCACACTTTGACCCTGGATATGAGGAAAGCCCCTTCCTGCGGTCAGAAAATAGTGACAGCTTCATGTAGACAGCAATGCTTTATCTGTATTAGATTTAATCCAAAGAAGAAAGTAAATTAAAATATCTATTCACCAAATTCTAATTTTTTTTCTTCTAGGTACACAATGAAAACCCATCTCAACCAGGAAAATGTGGAAAACCTAGCTAACTTTATCTAATAATGATCATCTTCGGAATTAATTCTAGATTACCAGTTAACTTTGGCCACAAAACAAACCATTCCAACTCAGAGATTTAAAACAACAATTGAGGTCACTTGGCTTTCAATTCTAAGATAAAGCTCAGGTAGCTTTGCGTTGTAGTTGAACCCTTCACCCAGGGGGTGTCCTGAACACCTTACCTTGTGCACAGTAGGTGAGATCCCACCAATTGCCCTCCTTCCTCCTCCCTCCCCTCCTTCCTCTCCCCAATCCCCTTGCGAGACTATATTTGTGTTTTCCTCTTGTGTGGGTGTGTAAAACAACAATCTTTAAATAACTCACGGTTTTGCAGGTCAGCTGAGCTGAGTTAGTTGAATTCAGCAGTTGTCTTGATCCCACCTGGGTCTACTCCTTTGTCTGCAGGAAATGACGTAGCTATGCCTGTTAGTGCCAGCTGGCTGTTGGCAGGAGAGAGAGGTAGATGGACGTCTATCTCCAGCAGGTTGGCTCAGCCTTGTTGTGTTAGCTGGACAGGTTTCCCAGAGAGGCTTTGGTACGTAAGCACTCTTGAGGCTGGTGCTTGGAACTGGTACAATGTTCTTTCTGCCACATTTCTTGTTGAAAGCCAATTATGAAGCCAACTAGGATTCAAGGAGATAGAGACCATGGGTCAATTAGAAGAGCAGCAGAGTCATACTGCATAGTGTGGATACAAATACGGGACATCACGTCACCATATGGTTTTTGTAACCTGTTTTCATAGATTACATACATTAGCCATCCCTTAAGGCCTTATTTGAATGGATAAGTAAATAAATGCATGAATAAGTGAATAACTGGATGTAACTGGATGATGAAGAGGTGAAGTACTATCATTCTACTCAGTAAGATAAAATTTTCATTAACTAGGAATGGTCCAGGTCATACGTGCTGATAATATTTCATCATTTTTCAGCCGGGGCCAGGTTTGAACCCACCACTTCTGGTATATGGGGCTGGTGACCTACTCTTCTGAGCCACAGGCACCGCCCAACATCATAATTTTTCATTTATACAAATAGACTGCTTTGGCAAAACTGAGTGCTTGTTTTTTGTAATTTTTTAATTTACATACTATTTTCTAAGTTTCTGTTTTTTGAATTGCTAATATTATTCACTTATTACTAAAGAATATTGTTTTTCGAACTCCTTTATGACTAAAAGTCCCAAATTTATTCCTTTTATAGTAATTGATCTCACTAAATTATTCTTGGCCTTCAAATAAGAATTTTAGTCTAATTTTATCAAACTGATACCCTAAAATGTGTAAGGGACTAGGAGACTGGTGTCTTTGTGCACGTGTGGGTGACAGCAAAAGTAAGAAGTCTCACATTTAAAAACCTAACTTCCAGGCAAGCTTTCACTTCATTTTTCAACCTTCTTTCTACCTTAAAATGAGAATATTTGAATAAGACTTTTCTATTTAAATTATATCTTCATGACTCCGTGCCTGTAGCTCAGGCAGCTGGGACACCAGCCACATACACCAGAGCTGATGGGTTCAAATCCAGCCCAGGCTTGCCAAACAACAATGACAGCTACAAACAAAAAATAGCCAGATATTATGGTGGGCACCTATAGTGAGGCTGAGGCAAGAGAATCACTTAGGCCCAGGATTTTGGATGTTGCTGTGAGCTGTGATGCCACAGCACTCTACCAAGGGTGACAGCTTAAGGCTCTGTCTCAAAAAAAGAAATTATATCTTCATTTTTACTAATATATTTTTATAAAATGAAGAGCACTCTGATAATGAGTGAAAAAAAAAACCTAAAAATTGTCCCAAGTTAAACGTCTGCTCACATGCAACACATCTCAAAGAAAAGGCATAGATTTGTACAGTCAACAATAATATAAAGGTAATTAATGTTTAATTCTCATGATCTTCTGAAATTTTGAAGTATATATGACGATTTTCACCATATAAAAAGCACCTATTTAAATGCTAATGTGAAATGTATTCATTTAGAAAGCATGCAGTCTATAACCTTGATTTTGGCTGGCATGCTACACCTTGGTAGGTCTATGTATTAAAATAAGTTCAATCTCCTAATTGTCCCTGCAGTTAGCATATCAGTACAAAAAGATCAATAGTAGGTTACTGTTCAAGCTCAGACAAGGTGCGGGGTTTTATGGTCCCTTAGCTTGCTTCAGTGTGTGACACTATTAAAATTTTCACAGAGCACAGCATTATACAGAGCTCAATCAGAAAGAGGGTAATGCCCCTTTGAGAGAGTTAGCTCATTTTCTTTTTATTGGTTGTAATGTGTGTGGTGCCAAACCTCTAGCTTCATCTTTATTGCTTTAAAGAGAAAAACTCATCTAAGAAGACAAAAGAATTAGAATATACTATATAGACACCATCTTTTTAACTTTTATGTCTAAAAAATTCATTTTTGTGGTAAAATAGTTGTTTTATTTCACTGCAGTGGGGCATCACAGTTACCTCCTGTACCCTAAAGATGGAAGAAAAACAAAATTCGAGATCAAAAAAATTGTCTTTAAATTCCAAGAAATTGAATTGACAGTGAGGTTGAGTGCACCATTTGAAATTGTTGGAGTTACATTTGAATATAATTCAAATTGGGAGTAAGGACAATTTACCATAGCTTCAAGAGGTACTGTGTATTATCTGCATATGACATGATCTGTAATATAGGTATCATCTGTAGCATACAGTAGCCTACTAATATTCAGAAATCCTCTCTGGCCGCACATGAGCAATTACGTGTGTGAATGCACGGATGGTACTATCTGTCCCTATAAACCAGTTTATGTGTCTCACCTGCTTATGGCTATGGACTCACTACTTCTTTATTAAAAATGGATCCCTTCCCTCTAATTTAAGCTGTAATTTATTTTATTTGTAATATGTACACAACTTAATATCTTCCATTCCTTACTCCTTGATAACCTCTTTAGAAAAGTTAAGTTTATATAAGTGAAGAAAATGGTTTAATGGTTTTACCATTGACTAGAACTACCTGAACTACAATAACCTTTACAAAAATGTCAACCTGTGTGCAATCATTGCATATAGGAGATTTATGTTTTCGAAGAACTTGGACAAGTAGACAAGTTAGCAATCTTTTTACCTAAAGATTCTTACACTCAAAAAAGTGATTTCTTACAACACCTATGAACAGAGAGATTCAAAATCTCCTCTCTCTTTGTCCACCAAAAACTTCACTCAGCCTCACTGCAATAATTGGGAAGTTTGCTTTATCTAAGCCATCGATGCTATGCTGTTGGACAGCAACATTACTAAACATAGAATACCAACTCGCCAAATTTTTAGGGACGAAGAAGAGTAAATGAAAACACACAATGTTATTTTACTTTCTAAGAATTATGATGACCTGTATTTTGAACACTCATTTTCTCAAGCGAAAAGTGTATGTTCAAAACATTTTAGAAATACTGGATCTTCAATGTTGAAATAAATGATAAGGATTCTATCACTGAATCACAAAGTTACTCTTGGATTCCCGTATGTATGTAGCATGTCTGCTTTTAAAAATCATCTAGTGGGGGACAGAGACTTTCAGGGTCATGTTGGAAGAAACAAAATTTCAGTTAGATAGGAAAATAAGTTCAAAAGATCTGTCGTAAAAAACAAAGGATCTATTGTACAATGGTGACCATTGCTGATAATAATGTATTGTATCTTGACGATTGCCGAAAGAATAGATTTTGTGTTTTCACCACCAAAAAAATGATATATATGTGACATAATATATATGTTAATTAGCTCAAGTTAGCTATTCCACAATGTGTATAAATTTCAAAATAATATGTTTTACACAAAAATATACACAATTTTTATTTGCCAGTTGACAAAAGGCATTTAAAAAAATCATCTGGAAATAGTTTATTACTTCATCAGAAAGACCATAATGCCTTGTTTTAAAGTCTCCACAGAGAACTCAAGCGTAGTAGCAAGAAGAGAACAAGTGATCCCATCGCAGGGTGAGCAAGAGACTTAAAGAGAAACTTCTCTGAAGAAGACAGGTGCATGGCCTACAGACATATGAAAAAATGCTCAGCATCCTGAATCATCAGAGAAATGCAAATCAAAACCACTCTGAGATATCATCTAATGCCAGTTAGATTAGCCCATATCACAAAATCCCAAAATCACAGATGCTGGCGGGGTTGTGGAGAAAAGGGAACACTACTACACTGCTGGTGGGAATGCAAACTAATACGTCCCTTTTGGAAAATCATATGGAGAACACTCAGAGATCTAAATATAGTTTGAGCTTGCTGTGAGTTAGGATGCCACATCACTCTACCAAGGGTGGCCAAGTGAGACTCTGTCTCAAAAAAAAAAAAAAAAAAAAAAGAATTGGAGCATCTTCATTATCCTGTGTATAAACTGCCACTTCTCAGAATCCAATACAACAGGGCCGGATGTGTGGTAACTAGGGCAGATCCTTGAGGGTTGATTTTCCCACTTCACTGAAAGACCATATCGGTGTTAATGTACTTTACGCTGGCACAGCGTGGGGTAGTCAGGTCATATTGTTCCCTCTAATGGAGAAGAAGATCAATGCAAAGACTTAAGACTCATTCACAGGAACTATAATCAAGCAGGTCTCTCTAAATCTTTCCTTCCTGGTTACATCATTGAACCTACATGTAAACCTATACACTTGTATACAGTAAATTTGATCCCATTCAGTTGATGTCTCAAAAGCTGTTGAATTGTGTTCTTTCATTCATAATATTATAGCTGTCTTTTTACTATTATATGGTTGTTCTTATTATAGTTATCAAACGATTTCTTTTTATCTGTGTTTCATTATTGAATGAAAACGTTTTTGCTCTGCTGTTCAGACAAAGGTTACCCTCACATAGTGTATGTTCACCAAGGCAGTCATGTGAAACTCATTAAAACTCAAGCCAGTGTTCAAACTTACTTGATTCCCATTCACTCTCCATTAATATTACAAAGGAATTGCCTACTTGGTGTAAGATCTCGCTTCCTTCCTGACTTACGTACCCATTCTCTTCCAGCTATGACACTCTAGTTAAGAGAACACACCACTCCTTGCAAGAAATAAATGCAATTTCACCTAAAGTTAGAAAACACAATTCTCCCATGTACTCCACCAAGAAGCAACATAAAAAAAAAATAATGATAAAGTCAGCATGATTGGAGAAATTTTACTAATTTTGTCATCTGCAAACTCCCTGCATAATTCCCATTGGCATAGTCATTTTTCTTCAGTCACTTGGGACTTCGATTGTTTCCATGGCCCATTTCTGGGATTATTTTAAAATGCTTATGAGAAACTAAAAACAGTAATGGAAAACCAATTTGAACTAATCAGGATCTTTATTCAGTTAGCATTCTGTTTCCAAACTCTTCCCATAATACTTTGAGAAAACACATTCATCTTGTTCCAGTGATAATTCTTGGTAATCACCAATTAGAGGAAGAAAGAAATCAAATACACTACAGGGAAATAGAGAATAGTGCAGAAGGCCCAGGCTTTTATCCGATGTGAACCCGGCACGTGGTAATTTCTCATCGGATAGAGAGGTCTGAGAGATAAATAAAAATACACGTTTAAAATTAATGTATACCAAGAACAATCTATTATTTGGTAGAAACTAACCTTGTGCAAACTCTTTAATACTATAATTAAGAATTCAGCAATGCCTCTGTATGTAATTCACAGTTCCAAATGTCTACAGTTCTGATTCTGACCTTTCAAAACCCCATTAAGCTGTGTAAATACAGTACAGAGAAATGTGCACTGTGCATAAATGGTATTCTAATGTCAACCAGACAAGGACACATTGCCTCACTCTGGTCCCCAGTGCCTACCAGGGCACGGCTGATACGTTAACACGTCCTTGCAATTAATTTGTATATGACAGATCTAACCACGAGACTCATCCTTGACCTTTCTGCTCAGTGTGTGACTGGGTGATAAACCCTCCTTGGATCCTCAAGTTGATAACAGATATCACAAACCTATTTAGTGGTTCGGTTAAAATAATGATAATGCGAATCATTGAAAAGAGAAAGAAAAGTTCCAGGGCCTAAAAATCATAAAATTCTGGATAGAGAGTATTTGAATAGTTAGCTATATTTTTAAATTACACAATTAAGATTCCTTGTAGAAAATATAAATCAGTGCAATCCCAGCAACCATTGGCTAATCTCTTAACATTTTGATACTATCTGTGCATGTATTCTTTATATACATTTATGTTCACAATCCTGTAAATATATGTAATATAAGGAAGCCATGCACTAAATATGATTAGAATCTAGTTTTTCAATTAGCAACATATGAGAATCATTTTTATGTTAAGAAATATACTTCTTAAATATCATTTTGATGAATAACTAATATTCTATTCTGCATATAATCCGAATGAAACTCCTCCTCCTTCCCCTGCCTTAAGGCTGTGCGGCAGCACCTTGGCCACCAGGCTGCAGATGACCAGCTGTATGTGTCCACTTATCACTGGATTATGAAGTTGATGGACCTGAGAATTAGGGTGATAAATTATTCAGTCTCTTTTCCACAGCATAGTAGGAACCAAGAAAAAAAATCCTCACCAAATGGGTCATACCCATTTTGGAATTCTAAACATAAAACAATGTTTTTAAGTCTCTACTGTATGAGATACGGTGGAATCAGTGCAAATTGAGTCCTTCCATGGTTACGTTCCAAAAGAAAAAGATGAAAAATGTATAAATAAGTATCCAAATTAAGACGTTAGGGATGAAGGATAGAACAACAGGATAAATCCATAGATAGTATGAAAAAGACAGAATAGGAACGGATACAAAAGATCTAGACAGAAAGAGAAGATAAGCCAAAGGTTTGATATTCGAAGCAGGAAAGTCTGATGGAGCAAATAGAAGAGAAATAACTATAAACAATATCAGGAAAATAAAAGAGGACTCACAAAAGGACAAAGAAATCAGAGGATGCAGAGATCATAAAACATCCTGAATGCCTCTATGCCAATTCATTTCAACAACTAGAGGAAGTTAGCAGGATCTCAGAAAGTTAAAACTTAGTCAAACTTGACTTAGTACTGGGTGCTCCTCTGACATTAAGTTAGAAACAACAGTTACATATAGTCAAACATGCACGCGATACAGAATTGTATAGTTTTAGGGCTGACTTTTATCACACTTTCAAGAAATATATCCTTTCATTCTTATAAAATATGTTTCAGAAGATAAAATGCAACCATGCCCACAGCTCATTTTCTGATAGAAAATTAGGCAAGAGCAGTAAAAAAGAAAAAAAGAAAGAGAGAAAGAAAGAGGGAGGGGAGGGGAGGGGAGGGGAGGGGAGGGAAGGGAAGGGAAGGGAAGGGAAGGGACACAGGCCATTCTGATTCCTAAACCGAGCTAGAAAAGAACTCTTTTAAGCCGATAATGGACTGACACCCAAACCTTACAGCAAATATTGTTCTTAAGGTAGTCATGTGGAAGTATTTTACTTCAAGTTCAGGAACAAGACCAGGATGCTCATTTCTTCACTTTCACTCACTCACTCACTGCATAGGTTGACTGAGCCTTCCAGGTATCTGTGACACACAGCTGGATAAAATGGACAAATATATCCCTTACATTCTAGTAGCAGATGATGGCAAACTAGCAACAGATAGAGTGAATAAATATATAGATGCTAGAATTTACAAAGCGATATGGTAAAAAAGGAAAAGAGTTAAAGACACTGGAGTTGATCAGGAGTGTAAGAGGGTGGAGGGGTGGGGGGCAGGTGGGAGCATGAAATAGTCTCCTGAGAAAAGGGTCCTTAGCAAACACAGGAAAGGTATAAAGGAGCCGATGGAGCAGGTATGAGAAGCAAGAATTCCTGGCAGTGAAACTGTGCTAAGGCAGGAACAGGCCTTTATGCTGGACAAGTAGCAAAGAGGTCAGTTTGGCCAAAGCAGTATTCCAGATTGAGTTCCCCTCAAATTAATCTCACCATAATTTATCTGAGAGGTGATCTTGAGAAACAGACAAGGCAAAGAGAAGGCAGTCAGAATGGCTCACACAAGGTAAGTGGATGGGAGTTTAGCCAGATGGGCAACTGCTACCCAGCCCTGCTACTCAAATCCACACACAGCATCTCTAATTCACCAGCAGGAGAGCGGGGAGCAGGAGTGTGTACTCACCCACTCTCCTTCTCACAGATCAGCAGCTATCCTTGGGGTATTACTTCCCCAGCACCTCTGGGCCGCACTGCAGGGGGTTTGGTAAACTTCTCAGCTGAAACGTCCATTGCCACAGTTGTAAGCAGACTCAGAGGTAGGTGGATGTGATGTGAGATGGGGCATAAGCAGTGTCTGCTGCAAGCAATGACAATGAAAAGAATGGAAAAAAGAGGGGGGCTTACAGGAAGGGAGATGTAGAGGAGAGGTCCCCACCCCAACCCCAGAACTCAGGGGTCTGTGGCTTGTTAAGAACCGCGGCACTGCAGGAGGTGGGCACCTGCCAGCCTGGGGAGAGGCTGCATCTGTGTTCACAGCCAGCCCCTTCCCTGGCACCCCCGCCTGAGCTCTGCTAAGGAATCCTTCCGTGAACGGTGCCCATGAGGGGTCTAGATTGTGGCTCCTTGTGAGAATCTAGTGCCTTACGGTCTGAGGCGGCGCTGTGGCGGTGATGCCAGTGCTGGAGGCGGCTGCAACTGCGGGATGGGACCATCTGGCTGCAGGAGAACAAGCTCGGGGCTCCCATGGATTCTGCATCATGGCGAGTTGTATAATTATTTCATTATATATTACAGTGCATGATAATAAAGATAAATAACAAAAATAAAGTGCACAACAAATGTAATGTGCTTGCATCACCCCGAAACCATTCCATTCCCCTCCCCCTCCATGGGAAAACTGTCTTCCATGACACCGGCCCCTAGTATCCAGACCACTGTTAGAGAACATTAAATACGCTGAATTAAATGCACGACCATTAGAGGGTTCTGGAACCACCTGGTTGTAGGACTGAGGGTAGAACTATGGGTGATAAGGTGTAAAGGCAGGACAGGAAGATCTATTGGGGAGGAATTCAAGTAATTCTGGCAAGAGCTACAGTGGCTTGGAGATGGGTGGTACTGGCCATGCAGTGATATGTACCAGATTCTGCATCTGTGCCTGAAGTGGACACTTTTTAATTTTAAACTTCACTGGAAGTCTTCAAAATTAATTAAAACAAGAAACAAATAAATACTTACGGATTGGAAGGTAAATAAAGCAATTGTCTTAAGCTGATGACTTAATTGTCTATCTGGAAAATTCCAGTTACAAGAAATAACCAGAGAGCTTGGCAAGGTGGCAAGGTGGGTAGCTATGAGATTAGTATTTTAAAAATCGATTGTATTTTATGCATCAGCAGCACATTGGGTATGTAATTATTTGAGTGTGTCCCAAGTATATTCACAACTGATGAGGTGCCGAGGGGTCCATCCAATAGGATGGCTTAAGACCTGTACCCCAAATTGCATAACAAGTATTAACAGACACTAAAGAAATGGAGAAATACTTTGTGTCCATGGCCAAGAACGGTCAATTAGCAGAATATGTAAATTTATACCAAGTGAGTCTACAAAGTCAATTCAATTGAATTTTAACAAGAATTTGAAATGCAGATCCTGAAATTTTGGTGGAAGTACAAAACCATCAGGAGCAATTTCAACAAAGACAGTAAAATAAAGTGAGGCAATTTCTCTTCACAGGTACGAGACCCCATCGTAAAGCTGTGGTGTCGGGACACCTGGCATTGGTGCTGGAGATAAAAACTAAGTAGTGTGACACATTAACAGAGCCCAGAGGCTGATCCAGACATATGAGGAGCGAGAAGGGTGGAGAACATGGAATGGGCAATCAGAACGGAGCCCGGGAAGAGAAGAGGTGTCAATAAATGTGGCTGATACACTGGTGAATCTATTTCAGGAAAAAAAAAAATCCTACTTCAACACTTACATAGAATCAATTTCAGATGGATTGCAGAATTAAATGTGGGGGGAAAAAAAACACGATCTTTATGAATAAAACTGTAGAACAATATCTTTCTGATCTGAGGTGAGGAAATAATTTTTCTCATACGACCCTCTCTCCCAAAAAAGCAATACACTTTCTTACTTAAATTCAGTTGACTAATAATACGTCAAAGAATATGAAACACTAAGCCACAAAGTAGGAAAGACTATTGGTAACACAAGAGATTTAGTATCCAGAATATCCAGATAGCCTATATATCATAAGGAAAAGGTAGTTTCCAGCTGATATCTACTTTCTTGGCAAAATTTAAGGATTCCACGGTAAGAAAGGACATGGATCAATGGAAACACTTAGACATCACTTATAGAATGAAATGTGGCATTTTCTGGAAAAATCAAATGTTCACAGACCCCGCTACCCGTCCACTGGATTGTAGGGTACATTCCAAGAAACCCATCAACCTGTATGGGGAGACCTACAGAAGCAGGACCATTGAAGTACACAAATATTAAACTTATGGAAATGTCTTTAAGCAAGGGAATAAATTTTAAAATTACAATATGTTCAGACATGGACCATTACAGAGAAGTGAACATAAACAAAACTTTCCATTCATTCCAGAGTATGGATGAATCATTAAAGCATCATTCGGGGTTTAAAAACAAACCTCAAAAAGCTAAACCTCTATATACAAGGATAATTCATTTCTATGAGGTTGAAAAAAAGGGCAAAACAAAAGAATACATCGTGTTAGCATGCAGTCACATGTGATAAAATCATAAATGACATAAATGGAATCATTAGCCCCCAATTCATGATAATGGGTACCTCACAGGGGGCGCAGAGAAAATACCCAGGTACGTATAGGCAATTGGGGGAGATTGTGGGTTTGGAAACGTGTTTTTTATGTTATTAAGTTTTACAAGTTATATAAGTATAGTAGTGGGGTTCGCCAAATACGATGGAGCTATATACACACATGTATATGCTTAATTCTGTCGTTTGTAGAACCTTGGTTAAATAAATGAAGAAGAAATAGCTCCTGAGTGGGTGGTACCTTCCCACAATTTCATACTCCAACAGGTACAGGTAGTTTCAACAATAAAGTACTTTTTAAAAAAATATGTGATGTATTTCCTCAAGTTGTAAAAGAAAAAAAAAATCAAGCTATGGCAGCATAACCTAGCTAAACATCTCTGTATGGCTAAAATCCAGGTTTCACTAGGTAGAGCTAATTTCCAAGGTTTTATTTGCAAATACGTTTATAGAAAACTATATACATAGACGGAGCTCAGTGGCTCACGCTAGAATCCTAGCAGTCCGGGAGGCCAAGGCAGGTGGATTGCTTGAGCTCAGAAGTTCAAGAGCAAGACCCCATTTCTACTAAAAATAGAAAAATTAGCCATTTGATTTATCATGGGCACCTGTAGTCCCAGCTACTTAGTAGGCTGAGGCAAGAGGATTGATTGCTCAAGACCAAGAGCTTGAGGTTACTGTGAACTATGAGGCCATGGCTCTCTACCCAGGGTGACAGAGTAAGACTCTATCTGAAAAAAAATAAGGAAAGAAAAAGAAAATTGTGCGCATAAAGAACTCAACTCTCACCTCAGAGTCCTTAGAAAGGATTTTGATTGTTTACAGTAAAATAATCTCTAAAAATGTAGTATGTTTTTACCAAATCACAATTTTTCCCAAGGAACCACCAACAGCCCTTATCCCTTATAAAAATGGTTTCTTCTTTCCCCAAGACATCTGTATAGAAATAGCAACTCTGCTGAATTGTGAATAATGCAGTCAAATTATCTATATTAATTAATGGTGCCACCTGCACGATCCTCCTTTGCTTTCAGAAATTGTTTGAAAACCCCAGTGTCCCCTCAGTGGCCAACTGGATATTTTTCCCCTACAATGACACTGGGAATAATTAAGCTGTTAAAAGAAGATTTGTAATGAAGCAACAAAACACAAAACAATTAAGGCAAATATTTTATGCTCATTTTCTTCCCCTTCATTAGCATTGAAAGGTCAGAAAAACATTGATAATTTGGACAAGAAATATAAAACATAAATGCTAATCTTATTGCAGTCCCCTTGCTTTATCTTGGAAAAATATTAACATTGTTCTGGCATGAAAACCCAAAAGCAATTAACATGAAATAATCTTTAAGATTCGTGTATGATGTATAATTCATTTGCAGTTTTCAGAATCTCAGTTGACAGTGTAGCTCTAATACTGAATTAAGAAAATGGTGGGATTTCATCTTTATTCTTAAATAACCAAATAACTTCCCTCTAGTATTACTTAGAACCGAGACACGGTACCCTTTCCGTGGCAATAGGATTTGCATTCTAGAGGCTAACCCTTTACGACCCTACTCAGATGAAGGCCGTGCTCTTTGGGATTATCTAGTCATCACAGGACTTGGGAAGCTCTAGTCAAGGTTGAGGTTCTTGGTTAGGTCGGAAAACCAATAAATCCATTACTGACATTGAAGTGCCTTCCCTGACATTGTTAGTTTATGTCATTATGTTATCAAGACAATTGTCCCGTACTATCGGTAATATCTTGCTGCGGTTATGTGACCCAAGTGACTGTAGTAATATATAAACTAGGAAGACGGATATATTTTCTCACATTGTACTGAAAGATACACAGAAAATATAGCTCTTTTAATCTTAACCCTGGCCTCATCTTATTTAAGGCCCTACCCCACACTAAAGAAATCTTATTTTCTGCCAAATAACATAATTTAGTCTCTTCTGGGTTTCTGGAAAAACTGCCTTAAAGAGGTTTATTTGGGGGGGGGGGCAGGGATCAGTGTGACAACTTAGTCTTTCTAGGTAGGTGCTTTATTAACATGTTTGACAACAGAGTGCAGGATAAGAAATAGCACCCTGTGCCCTTGGAATCCTCCAGTCCCTGTGAGATTTCTTATCTCTCTGGCTTCTGCTTCTCTCGGTGCTATTCAGGCTTCATCAAGGACTGGCTGTCCAGCCCTGTTTTCTGGAATCTCTGCTCTGTCCTTCCATCTAGGGCCTGTAATGGGCAACCTATCCCTATCCACTGCAGTGGGGTCGGTTCACCTTGAAAATTCCCACTGGTGGCAGAATCATGCAAATCCATCTACACCTCACAGGTGCAGCAGCAAGGAACTCAAGAAAGCTAACCCACATCTATTCTTCAGCCTAACCACGCTGAGCTCCAAAATTGAGTTTTTTATAGCCTCAGAGAGACAATCTACTTCCAGAGTTCCAGGGCCCAAGGAATCTGGGAAAGTGCTCCCAGCCTTGGTACTTCTTATATAACACGTCTCCTCCTGCCCAAGACACAGTCTGAAAATAGGAGACTGGGGGAAGATTGTTCACTCATTCACTCATCCAAATGCCTCCCCTTTCATCTCTCAAAATGTCTTGTGACCCCCTAGCACAAGCACGGAGCTATCTGTCTGCTGCTTTTTCAAATCAACTTACTATATATTCTGTAAAGACAGGAATGATTATTTCTGTCCTGGGTAACAACCCATGAAGACTATTGCTGAAGGCAGAGGTAAGTCTTCTCTATATTTAGGGGAGAATTTTCAAAGTATGAGCCATTAATGTTTGGGCGTTAGTATCTTGAGAAAATTTAGAAAATCTCCACTCCGGGTCTTCCCTCCACACTTATTTTCTTAGGGAAATAATATCCTGGTTTTCAAAACTTAAACACTAATTCTGTCTTAATCTTTGTATACTGCTATAAAATCCTATAAGATCCCTAGTTCTACCTAGCTATCCTCTGAAATCAATGGAAGCTTTATATAGGTAGATAGGAAACTTACAAGCAGATAGCCAAGAGAGAAAATCATAAGATAATAAAAATATCACTCAGATATATAAAAACACCACAAGGTTAATAAAAGAAGTCTCAGCATGGGCACATTTTCTTATTTTCTCATTTTTCGTAGACATTCAAATTTGTAAAAATAGATTGAACCTGGTGTGGTCTTTGGACAAAAACAATTATTTTTATGAGTTATTGCATTGAATGCTATAATTAGACATCTAGTCTACCCATGACATTGATGACTTGTAAGACTTAAAGAAAACTTTCATAAGAATGACTTGATTAATTCATGCTATACCACAAAACAGCCATCTTATGAAAGGTCTTCCTTCTCCAATTTAATGCAAAGGTAACATTTTGGGTGGTGTCTGTGGCTCAAAGGAGTAGGGCAAGGCCCTGGCCCCATATGCTGGAGGTGGCGGGTTCAAACACAGACCCAGCCAAAAACTGCAAAAAAAAAGAAAAGGTAACATTTCCAGATACCTGGAAGTCTTTACAAGCAAAATAACCAACCATCATGGACAGAAAAAGATACAGCTTTGTATGGGACACTTCTCTGCTGATATGATCTCAGATTGTAATTTAATTCCAGCTTTGGGTAAAATTCAACCCTTGTAAATTTAAAAGGGTGCGTTTTTTTTGAAGACTTATTTCTTACCTGTAGTGTTTATCCAGCTTTCTTATAGAGACTTGGAAATACACCATAAAGGCTGGGTGTGGTGGCTCATACCTGTAATCTTAACCTTCTGGGAGGCCAAGGCAGGTGGATCCCTTGAGCTCAGGAGTTTGAGACCAGTCCAAGCAAAAGCAAGATCCTGTCTCCACTAAAAATAGAAAAATTAGCCATCTCTACTAAAAATAGACAAACTAGCTGAGTGTTATGGCAGGTGCCTGTAGTTCTAGCTACTTGGGAGGGTGAGGCAGGAGGATCTGTAAGCCCAGGAGCTGGAGGTTACTGCAGCGAGGCTGACATCACAGCACTGTGGACTGGGCAACAGAAGGATGCTGTCTCAAAAAAAAAAAAAAAATGCACCATAAGAAACGATCTTTATGCTTCATTTTCAAGGCTCTAAGCATAAGAATAAAATGGAAAGACAGCATTGTCCTAATTTATTTTAATCTTTTGCTGTGATCCATTATTTTGGACCCTGGGTCCTTGCCTAGGGAGCCGGGATTCTGCAGTGGCACATTCAACTCTGCCCTTTAGTCATTTAAGTATATATTTCCAAAGTTGCAATATCTGATATTACCAGGACGTTCCCACCATCTTAGAGCATTTGCCACAGAGACGTTTTACTGTGGGGTCTTTCAGGTGCACAGAATTTCACTTTCTATGGAGAAAAGTCGGTCACAACTTCATTTCCCTGTGTTTGTGAGCATCTTTTCTGCGAACGTCTTTTTATCATTAAATGTTCCCAATAACCAGTCACAGCATCTCCGTTTGGGATGCCGCTTTGGGTTTATATAAACCAGAGGGTGATGAGGAGCTAAGTGAGAGAAAGACCAAAGAATATTGGCGGAAAAAGAGAAAGAGTGAGCTCAGCGACGGCTAGCTGTGTATGAAAATGGAAGACGCCCGTTCATGTCAACTCATAAAGCAAAAATGAGCTGCATCTGCCTCTCTGTCCAGCTGTCCTCTAATTGCCACCTATAAGCACTTACTGTCGGAGGACAAATTCATCCTTTTTAGGGATTTTCCCACTTTGCTGGCTGAACAGCCGGCCAAAATAGTCACCTAAAACTACACAGTTTTAATTCTATGATTTCAATCTTCGTAAAATAACAAATTCTAGCCCCGAAAATACGAGATTCGATTTCAGAGTGGTCTTCCAGGTGATCCCACCTCTAGAGAAATCTCTAGAAGACTTTTGCAAGTTAACAGTTCCCTGAGGCGTGATGGGATAGACCCACACAGATCCACTTCCTTTAAGCCAACTGGGGGGATCTGCTTGATTACCTCTGGTAATAAAGGTTTGTCAGTCTAATAACAGAAGAATATAGTCATTTTTTGGAGAAATTTATAATCTATGAGACAAGTGTAATTAATTGCTAAATGAAAATAGGCATTTTTAAATTTTTTTTTATTTTGCCCCTTTAAAATATAAATTTTATTTATTCATTTATTTGCAGTTTTTGGCCAGGGCCAGGTTTGAACCTGCCACCTCGGTATATGGGGCCAGCACCCTACTCCTTTCAGCTATAGGCTGTTTATCCAACAGATGAAAGTTACTCTGTGATACCCGTCCCCTCTGTGGCTTAATTTCTTTCATCCCACCTGTAACTTCTGCGGTCCAGACCAGCCTGAGCTGTCGCAGTCAGTATAAAATGTCCAAAGCCACTCACTGACTCAGTTCCCTCCATCATCTTCTCTCTCCTGTCTATTAACCCCCTCACCTCCATTCTCACGCTGCATTCAGCTTCTAAAATGCAATGGTAAACACATCATTTTCTAAAATACAACGGTAATCACATCATTTGCCCATCAAACTTTTCACCTATGTTCATTTCTTACAAAATCAAGTCCCCAAAACTCACCATGCAACTATATTTGCAATCTTTTCCAGAGATCTTTTTAGCAGGTTCTTGGCAGTATTGGGCTCGCTCACGAACTGCCCACCTGTGGTCCCCACTGTCCATAATGGACCAGGTGGCTCTGGCTGGGCGCTTCAGAGTCCCTGCACAGGTGGAAGGAGCCTCCACTTTGCCACTGCGCCTCTTAAAATAACAACTTTCTCCCCACACTGAAACTTGTTTCTTTTAACACAGACGTTATCATATATCTCCCTGCTAACTCTGGGGAATTTATTTTTCCCACTACTATAACTTAGAAGATAATTCTTTTTTTTTTTTTTTTTTTTGGCCTGGGCTGGGTTTGAACTCACCACCTCCAGCATATGGGGCCAGTGCCCTACTCCTTTGAGCCACAGGTTCTGCCCAAAGATAATTCTTTATTTAGAGACCTTTAACCTTATAGACTCCAATCGCTCAACTCAAGAGGCTCATCTTAGGTTTTTTTAATTATAGATTTTTTTTATTATGGTCTCATTTTTTTATTATGGGTTCCTACGGGAGTACCTGAGATTAGCTGACATCATTTGTGCATTAGAAGTCTGAGTTGCTGATGAGTCCTTCACATAGGAATTGTGTGCTATGTAGAAATTTTTTAATACTTGTTGAATAAAAGCACAAAATTCCTACAGATGAATTCTTTCTTATGGAGTTGTCCATCTTGAAGTATTGACACTATTGGCTCATTGGTTGTAAGACGATCCCATCTTCCATTAATACCTGCAATGTAGTTGCTGAGTATAGGGCTGTAATTTCACTGATATAAGTTATTACATCCTAACAGCTGCAGTGAACAGACTCAAGAGCTTTGCTAAGATCTTATTATTGGATTTTAAGTGAATTAGATTGAGATGACGTAATATAAAGCAACAGTCCCATCAAGCAGCACTCTTATTTGTGGCAGTATCACGTTTTATCAGAATGACACAATTTTCACCTATCTTGAGGCATTATTAAGAGCACCTGCGTGAAACAGTGAGCGTGTGTTTTGTGGTTTCACATCCGATTATTTACAAATATAAATCCGATGCCTTGAGAATGAGCTTTCACAATCCCCCTGGTAAATTGAAGAAAAATGTTTTTTTTTTTGTTTGTTTGTTTGTTTGTTTTATTTTTCTCCTAGAATGTTACTGCTAACTACCCTCAGTTTACTTTTATTTAAAAAGGTCATCCTTTCTCTCAATATGCAGTCCAAGCATGTCAGGTAGCAGTAATAATCTTATTAAATAGCGGCAAATTTCTTAAATGGAATAATTTTCTTGAGTTCACACGTGAGTTATTTCAGATTTGTAACTAAGGATAAAGTACATAGTACATTGGTTACTTTCCCCTACCTGAAAAAAAAAAAAAAATGTACGGGGCAGTGCCTGTGGCTCAGTGAGTAGGGCACTGGTGCCATATTCTGGAGGTGGCAGGTTCAAACCCAGCCCCAGACAAAAACTGAAGAAAGAAAAAAAAAAAAAGTACGTTGTCGTTTGTTACAAGTTTAAGGATACTTGAACATCTGGAAGTGTTTGAGAAGCTTTTATGAAGGTGCTTTAGAAAGCACAGCTATTGATAAAAAAAAAAAAGAAAAAGAAAATCTTTAAAATGCTTAAGTAATGATGCAGGATTGATATTCCAGGAAAGACAATCAATATTAAAACAATTAAACATGGATTTTTAAAAGGCATTCTACAATCTCTCCGTCTCAACCAGCAACTAAAATCAGTGACAGTGAAAAGTGGCAAATAAAATTACGGTTCTCTTTGCGACTTGATTTCATTAGCATACCCCCATCGATTTTGCAAATCACACTTCCTGTGTTGCCTCTTAAGTAGAACAGGCTTTAATGATTTTCCCCTTTCTCACCAACTGGTGGTTTCTGGTAGACGCTCAGCCTTTTGGTTTTATCGGCCTTTGAACGCATTTCATTTTTGTAATTTAAGGAAAACATTTAAAGATAAGAGTTTAAAATAAATGTTCCTATCAGTTATTTAAATGAAAGAATTGTAAAACAGAATGCTAAAGAATTGAAGAACGAATTTCTGATTTCGTCTTTATAAATTATCTTCAGAAATTGGACAAGCAGGAGAGTTGGAGACAAAAATCAAGACTCCCTTTCAAATTCGCTTTGAATGAACACTGCAAATTGGATCTAAACTGCAAAAAAGGTTATCCTCTCCATTAAGTCACATTTATTAAGCACTTAATAAAGTTTATGAAGCTTCTCTTTTTATTGGAATCTATTTTTAGGGTCCTGTACTAAAACAGTCTATTAACATAGTGAATGTAGATAATTAGATCATATGCAATAAATAAAAACAAAAATAAAAAAGGATAACTGTATCAAGTCAAAGCAAGATGTACCTTTAGAATTACTACCAGTTGTAAATACGCGTAAGAGTGTTAAGCTTGAACAAAATGAGTATCAGGACATTTCAAAGTGTGATTGGGCATCATCTGTGCATTTGGGAGATTGGGTGTGGGGAACACCTGCGGTTAAGCATGAAATACACTTTCCATTCATTCAAAATATAGATAAAATTAAATTATGTTATAATTTGCACATACCAGTGCATTTCTTACTCTTAATAATTTCAGTAGCTTAGCCAGATCAACAAAAACCTTTTGTGACACAGCGAGTTAACTGGCAGAACTGGTTAGCCCTGGTGTAATAAAATAGAAAGAGTAATTTATCCTTTAACCAGTTTCTTGTCAATCATCTAGCTTTGCGGTGTAAACTGTAAATATGCTGGTTATCTTCTCACACGAATATTTCTTCACAGTTTCCCTTAAAATCGATTAAAAGACATTTTCCCCAATATTTTTTAAAGTTTGTTGGTTACTGCAATTCTGTAACCAACCCATTTTAAAGGCAGGTAAAGTGAGGATTGTAAGTGTGGAGTCACTTAACCAGATAAATTTAGTCAACTCATCCGAAACCTTGAATCAGAATTCTAGAAGAAAAAGAAAGAAATCATTAGGCCCAAAGTCAGCCTATGATATACTAATTATTTGTTTTTGAGAAAAAGTAAAGCCAAGTAATAGTTAAGAGATACTATCTATGTGAGGTAGGTACTATGTGAGGGGTATTAATATTGCCCCTAATTCATAGATCAAGAAATTGGGGCACAGAGAGGTTATTTGCCACAAGCACAGAAGTAACTGATTATAGATCTGACCTAGACAGTCTGGCTTTAGAGGTTACAGGCCTAGTCACTGTACAGTTTAGTTTCTTATTATAAAAAGTTACAGAAAGCTAGGGAAAAAAAAAATAAAAACTGCACCCTGCCCAAAAGACCAAGCCACATACACTTTATTACATATCATAAAACCCACCTTATTTCTCCCTCTCTTAAGGTACTTATTTCACTTTATTAGTATTATAAACAATTGGACATCTATCTTTTCACGTAAATTTACATCAGGACTCTAAATTCCTTGTCAGAAAAACTGAGCCTGAGGTCTCATGTCCTCCAACATGCTGGAATAGTCCTCCGTATTCTTTAAACATTTATTCGGCATATTTGAATAATAGAATATAAACGTTTTCTACATTAGGAAACTGGACAAAGAAGAATGAACTACTGATCAGGATTAAATTTTAACTCTTCATGTAACAAATGATTCCCATGTAAGTCTCTGACCCCATTAAAAAAAAAAAAAGAAGAAGAAGAAGCAGCATCAATTCTCCTACAGACACTGGGTTCAGTCCATGAGAACCGAGTGAAAATAAATACTAAATTTCAACTCGTAGTGATTTTAATTTTTTTGCGATTTTCAAAGCATATAACCTACTTTATTTAAATTCAGTACCCTGTTACTTGGCCGCTCGTTCCCTGATTTTCAAGTGTAACTGGTAAAAAGTTCTTAGCAACCATAGAATTTAGGCCACAATCGTGTAATCTTAACATTTTGTCATGAAAAGATAAGAAAATGGCTGAGACCGAAATCTGAATGATTGGCCTGGATTGTAAACGTGAAAAACATCAGGCATGGTGATGTGACAGGGACTTTTTTCCAGTTTTAACAGGCAGCTAGGGGAAGAATAACAAGCAATAATGAAAAAATGGAACAGATGAGGGATAGAGGGAGACTTGGGATCTATCCTCATTCGAATGATAGTTGAAGCCACAGAGAAGAAGGTAACTGTGAAAAGAAACCAGTTAAGAGGGAAAAATGAAAAAAAGAATGGGATCAAACCTTGAGTAGCGGCCGTGTTTCACAGGTCAAGAATGCAGGGGCTGTTTACATGGATGGAGCTGGAAAATTTCTTCTTAGCAAAGTATCTCAAGAATGGAAGAAAAAGTATCCAATGTACTCAACTCTATTACGATACTAATTGTTAACTATCATAGGAAAGCTACAATCCAAATGGAGTCCAAGAATACGGGAAAGGGGAGAGGGAGGGGAGGGGAGAGGGGAGGATGGGTGAAGGGAGGGTGATTGCGGGGATCACGCCTACGATCTATACTATAAGGGTACATGTGAATCTCTCTCAAAGTCGAATATAAATGTCTTAACACAACAATTATGAGAATGACATCATGGCCATGTTGGCCAATTGGATGAAAGCATTTCAAATTGTATATGGAAACAACACACTGTACCCCATGATAGTATTAATGTGCACAACTATGATTTAATAAAAAAAGAATCCAGGGGCTGAAAAAGGCAAAGGAAAGGGAGAAAGCAGGGAAAGATTTCCTGGGATTGACCATTTTTAAGAAAGCAAGTGGACAATTCCAGGAAACAGTCAACAGTTTCAAATGCCCTGGACGGTTCAGTAAGAACGAGAAGGGGAAGACGTCTTTGACTTTGCGGACTACATAGTTCTTGGTGAACACAAAATGGTTTTATTTGAATTGGGGAAGCTGTATTATAACTGGTGAGGAATGAAGCTTGTATAAAAACTGAGAACTAGCATAAAAACATGTACAGAGATTACTTTTTAAGGAAATTTGGAAGTAAAAGGAAGAATAGCAACTGAGTGGTTAACTCAGACGTTTGCAGAATTAGGGTCTGAACACTGATCAGCACTGTTAGAACTCTCAGCAGAATAAACATTATTCTAGCTCACAAAGTAAATGTATGAATGTCCTTGAGTTGCAAGTCATTGCAGCTTTCTAGATATCCTCAATAGTTTTCTTGTCGTATATTTTGATTCTGAATTACTGTAGAAATAGGTTACATTTCTGTAACATTTCCCTTTTTCCAAACGGCTTTTCTGACTTCCAGAGAACTGGGCTTGTATATTTCCTGAGAAATGTCATTATTTTTGCAGAGTTAGAAACCTCGTCCCTGGCCAGACCCAGGGCATGGAATCTAGGTGCTAACACACTCTTTACTGGAACTGACAGGGTCCTGGCGCAATTGCTTTCAAAATGTTTGACCAACACTTGACTTTATAGATCCAATAACCCAAATGTGTGTAAATGTAAAATATTAGGTACCCTATCATTACATGTTCTGAGGCTAGGAACTATTTCAATAGCAATTATTGTCCACCAGGGTCGTATTTATTTCTGTTCATTATTCTCTTCCACAAAATCGTTAGTTGCACTGATATGGTACCTCTATTTCACAACGGAAATGAGCAGACTAGTTGTGTTACGTTCACAAAATAGATCAGGGATGGAAGGAGGCACTAGAATTTAAAAATCTCAGTTCTTCATCCAGCTTCTCTTACTGAGCAGCCCTGTTCTTCACAAAAGCAATTCTACTTATTTTAACAAGTTTATAGTGTAACAGTCCACATGTAAATATATACTGCACATGTATAGCCATACACATCCATCAAGTATGTCACTGTATAACTTGAATTACGCAATATTATTTTTTCATGCAACTTGGAGGTTCAAAAATGCCCTTTTCACTTTTACCCACATAAAACTAAGAACTAAAAGAGAGTCTTCTTTGTTTTTTTTGTTTGTTTGTTTGTTTTTCACTTAAGGAAAATACACTCTATTCTAGACTTGACCTTGATGTCTGTGATACTAGCCAGGTAAGATGTTAGATGGGCTAGTATATACTTAAAAGTAAGTGGCAGATAGGAGTGCATTAATATGATAGATCGAAGGAAATAAAAGTTATAGCTTAGATATCATGCATCATTTCAAAATATAAACAATATGGGCTCAGGTTATCTGGTTCCTTCCTGACCTGGGTGGAAGAGGGATTATGACCCCGGTAAACAACAAGTAATCATGAAGCTGTAACATAATATAGTTCAGAAATGTCTACTGATTGTGAAATTAACTTCATGGAAAAAAACTGAATGTATATCGCACTAAAGACAGAGCAATCATAAAATATATAATATTGCAGTTACAGGGTACATAAAATCGTATTGGATTAGTGATAAATATTTGTGCTTCAGCAATTTTACAATTTTGCCAACGACTTTCTTTAAGAATGTTTACAAAATACATGAACAACTTATTAATCTGTTTAAAGCACAGCAATTCTAAACCAAGGCGCATGAAATGTGAGCCAAGCAACCACTCTGAAAAATATTTCATTAGTGGGATAATTTTCCATTCAAGAGTTATGTTCCCTGAATACAATTCTCTCTATACAGAGATAATATTTACGAGGTCCACAAAGACTGGACGGTCTTGTCCAGAAATGAATGTCATACAAATAAAAAAATGTTTTTGCTTTTAACCCTAGTCACGTTTTAAAATACATGGATGTTTATATTAAATATTGAAAAGCAAGGTTTTATTATTTATGATAGTCAGACGCCTGCATTTACTTCTTCTGGTTCCTGAACTGTTCAATAATTTTTATGATTCTCAATTATTATCATTTTTGCCAATCAGATTCTACTCTGGTGCTGGCAGTTCACAAAGATGCCAAGGAGTTATTTAACCTTGTGTTTAATACTCATGTGATTAATTGGAAGTGATGAGAATGTGCTTGTTATTTTACAAATGAATTATTCGTTACTGAGGACAACACTGCCCATGAATACAGGCAATTACGACTGGGCAGGGAAGGCACGTGGCCGTGGAGCCATCGTATTTAAAATCTAAAGACCAAAAAGAAGAGAAAGTAAATGCAATTAGCTGGAGAGTGGAAGCCCAGAGCTGTGGGCAGGGGTGTGCACACACACACACAAATGCACACACATCTCGTTGCACACACATACAAATGCACACATGCCTCATGTACACACACACACACACAAATGCACACACGTCTCATGTGCACACACACAGATGCAAACACGTCTCATGTGCACACACACACACAGATGCACACACGTCTCATGTGCACACACACAGATGCACACACGTCTCATGTGCACACACACACAAATGCACACGTGTCTCATGTGCACACACACACACAAATGCACACACGTCTCATGTGCACACACACAGATGCAAACACGTCTCATGTGCACACACACACACAGATGCACACATCTCGCGTGCACACACAGAGATAGACACACGTCTTGCGTGCACACACACACAGATGCACACACGTCACCTCCCTTTCAACTATCGTATATGTGATGACACAGCACACAGCTCGTATCTAAGGGTTTAAACACTTACTGTACCACTATGACGTTATGACTGCTCTATTAAAACCACCACCTCAATTCACCCCATCTTCAGCTCTGAATTTGGCTTTCTCACCTATATTTCAGCTATTTTAATTTCAGATTTTAATTTCAAAATTGTGATCCTTGTCCTATTCAAAGGAAATTCTTCCTGATTCAAAAAGGTAGGACAATAGCCTTAAATTACTAAGGGAATTTCAAGCCCTGATCCGAAGCACCGCAGTCCTTATTGCATTTATATGGGGTCTGAAGAAAGAGTGGAGGAGGTGGAGGGAGATGGTGATGATGACAGTCACGAGGACACAAGGCAGGAGAGCTCTGTGTGCATCTCTCCTCGTGTCAGACCTCTGAAATCGGTACACTATGCCTGTGTCCCCACTGAAGAAATAATGACTCAGAGAAAATATGTAACTGTTTTATTATAATATCATCAGTGTGAGACTGACCCAGTGTCTGAACTGAGATCTGCTCAACCTCAAATTGTTTTACTATTAATGTGCCGGCTTGCTTTTGAGGAGTGGCACATTTTAAGATTAACGTGGTCGGCTGAATGATCCCATTCATCTTTGCGCCTTCCAAAATCCCACTAAGGTTAAAGGGAAGAATTTTTAAAGCAGGACTCAACAGAACAAAGGAGAAAGGAGGAGACACCACCTAGAAGGAGTCAGTGGTGTTTGGAACATGAAGAGGAGATGGGGGTGGCTAGCACAACAGACAGGGAGATGCTATTGCCTGCTAATTTTCAGAAGAGACTGTGGTCAACGTGTGAGTCAGGGTTTAAAAAAAAAAAAAGATATGATTAAAAATCCTTAAAAGATTTAAACATTTTTCTGTAAATATCTTTCCCTAACTTTTCCATGCAGGCAATTCCTCTACCTCCACGTAGCAGAAATCTTTAGTTTTATAAAAACAGCACCTGAATTAGTCTAGTCTGGAAAATAGGGGCTCAGTCTAGGCTAAAAGAGAGAAGGGATCCAGGTGGTGCCTGTGGCTCAAAAGGGTAGGGCGCAGGCCCCATATGCAGGAGGTGGCGGGTTCAAGCCCAGCCCCGGTCAAAAACTGCAATAAAATAAAATAAAATAAAATAAAGAGAGAGAGAGACAGTACCCTGAAGAAAGGAAATGGATAATTTGTGTCTGAATGTGAATTCCCCTGCCCACCTCTCCATATTTCCAGGGATGGGTGGGCTCTCAGAACGTTACAGGAAGCTTATGTCACACCGACACCACAAAACCCACACCTACCCTGTTCCCCGTCATGAAACAGGAAGATTCCTCTCTGGAATGACTGGCCAGCCCCAGAAAAAAAGCCCTACAGTAACTCTAATCTTTTCCCCTAGGAAGATAGCACTCTTTGCCTTTCCTATGCTTGGTATCTTTTCATCCAGCTTTATTGAGGTATAATTGACCAATAAAAATTGATTAGGGCGGTGCCTGTGGCTCTAAGGAGTGGGGCGCTGGCCCCATATATCAGAGGCAGCAGATTCAAACCCAGCCTTGGCCAAACAAAAAAAAATTAATATATTTACCGAGTACAGAGTGATGATCTGATCCATGTATGTGCTGTGAAACAACATTGAACTATGCACTGTGAAACAACATTGAACTTGACAGTTCACCAGCACCATGCTAGTTAACTCGTCTGACAGCAGCATAGACACGTCAGCTCTCCAGGGCACCTGTTTGCTTATTTCCCACCCTTTTACTTTCAATCTATTTGAATCTCTGAAATTCAAGTGTGTCATCTGCAGAAAACACGTAGGTGGATGCCGTGCTTTTTTCTAAATTTCATCCAACAATATCTGACTTTCGATTTGATTATTCACTTCATTTGTGTTTAATAGTATGTAGCATATAGTCCGGTTTACATCTTTCATTTCACATAGCGTTTCTATATGGCTCACACATTTTTCTCCTCCTTTATTATTTCCTTTTTTATAAAACAAATGTTTTCTTTTTTTTTTTTTTTTTCTGCAGGGGCTGGGTTTGAACCCGCCACCTCTGGCATATGGGGCCAGCGCCCTACTCCTTTGAGCCACAGGTGCTGCCCTAAGCAAGTATTTTCTAGCAACATTTTAATTTCTTTAATAACATTTATTTATATTTTCAGAGTGACTTTCTTAGTGACTGCTCTAACACTCAACACATACACATCTTAACTTATCAAAATCTGCAATCAATTTTTACCAACCTGCTTCAGGGAGATATAAAGACTTCACTCCTATGTAGCTCTGTCCTCCACACTTTGTGGTTATACTGATGTGTATTATAAGCCTTATAATACAATAGCATAATTACTACATTTTATAAGCATACAGCTATTTTTTTTTTAATTTATTGTTGAGGATTCTTTGAGGACACCAGAAACCAGGTGTCACTGATTGTATTTAGCATAAAACTTTTTTTAAAAAGATGAGAGAAGAGGGGTGGTGCCTGTGGCTCAAGGAGCAGGGCCCCATATGCCAGGGGTGGTGGGTTCAAGCCAGGCCCCAGCCAAAACTGCAAAGAATAAAAATAAAAACAGAAGAGAGAAGAAAAGAGAGCCATATGTGTCGAGCTTGTTCCATTGGCCTCCCTGTCTACTACTTCTAAGTTTTCATTTTATTCCTGTAGACACTAGTTACTGTGCAATGGCATTTCCTCACCCCAGTGAAGACTTGCTCTCACCCACCTCCTTTATGCTGTTTCTGTCAAATTTCCGTATGTTACCATCTCAACAATATAATTATATACATATTGTTTTATGCAGTTACTTTTAAGTCAGTTAAAAAAGGAAAGGAGAATAAATATGCAATTATACTAACTCGCATAATTACCGGCATCACTGTCTTCACGGACATTTTTTTACTGGAGTGTTAGTTTGTGTCTGGTGGCACTTGCTTTCAGTCTGAGGAACTTTCCTTACTGTTAGTATTTTCTTCAAGTAGGAAGGCTAGCACAAAATTCTCTCAGTTTTTGCTTAGCTGGGGAATTCTTTATAGTCATGCACCACATAAGGGGGGGGCCGTGTTCTAAGAACTGCACCCTTGGGTGATTTGATTGTTATGGGAACATCATGCAGTGTATTCACACAAACCTAGAAGGCTCAGCCTACTACCCACGAGGCTATAAGGTACAGCCTCTTGCTACTGAGATACAAACCTAAACAGCTTGTTACTGCACAGAATACCATAGCCGACTGTAACACAATGGAAAGTACTTGTTCATCTAACCAGGGGTCCTCAAACTTTTTAAACAGGGGGCCAGTTCACTGTCCCTCAGACCATTGGAGGGCTGGACTGCAGGCCCTGGGACTAGTCGGCTGCCAAGCAGGACAGGCAGCAGCAGCAAAAACACCCGGCGGACCGGATAAATGTCCTCAGTGGGCCACATGAGGCTCACGGGCCATAGTTTGAGGACGCCTGAAACATATCTATACATAGAAAAGTATAGGAAAATATGGCTTAATAATCTTACACGACCACCACAAGATGTGGCCCATTACTGGCTGAAACATAATTATGTAGGACATGACTGTATTTTACCTTCACTGTTGAAAGATATTTTTGTTGGTTATAAGACTCTCGGCTGAAAATTTTGTTGTATTTTGTTTGGTTTATTTTCAGTGCTTTGAATATGCTGTCCCACTACCTTTCAAGACTCTGTCATCTTGGAAGAAAAGTTCGTTGTTAGTTTTATTAAGATTTTCTTGCATTTAATAACTTATCTTTCTCTTACGGCTTTCGAGTTTTCTGGCTTTTATTATTTTTACTGTGACGTGTCTGGGTGTGATTATCTTTGCTCATACGTTTATATTACTTGCAGCTTTTTGGGCTTTTTAGATGTAAAGATTGTTGTTTTTCATCAAATTTGGGAAAGGTAAGGTGATAGAGAGTCTCGTAGGTGCTAATTTCACATTTTTTATTAAGTCATACGTACATAGAGCATGAATATGTTTATGCCTTTGTGGGATTCAATGTGTTGATTATTTGTACAAATTGGAGGGCTTACATCCTACTAATTCACATAGCTTTCACCTCATTTACTTAATCACAGTGTTAAGTCATTTGTGTTCAATACTTGATAAATTTGACTTGTACTTGCAATATGCTCCATAGGTCCCACCATTAACCCTCCCTCTGTGGACCCATCTCTATCCCTTCTCGTCCCCCTCCCCTTCCCTCCTTCATCCTGGGCTATAGTTGTGATTCATCTCTCATATGAAAGTGTGAGTGATTATAAATTGGTTTCACAGTAGTACTGAGTACACTGGATATTTTTTTTCCATTCCTGAGATACTTCACTAAGAAGAATACTTTCCAGTTCCATCCATGTAAACATGAGAGAAGTAAAGTCTAATTATAAAAGATAAAGATGCCATGAAATGCCAGACTTTGGATGTGAAGTTTAACTGCAGATGTGCATTGGTGAGTGACAACCACCTGCTCAGGGGCTCAGAGCTTGCCCTGTGCCTCATGGTGTTTCCCCCTCACATAGGACAAGGCAGAGGACAATCATGGTATGTGTTAGTGTTCTATTGCTATGTAAGAGATAACCGCATCGCAAACATAGAACCTTGAAACAACACCCATCTATTAATTCACAGTTCAGTAGGTCGGAGGCTCCACATGGCCCAACTTGGGTTTTGCTGTGTGCCTTAAAGACTAAAGACAGACTGTGACAAGCTGTCTCCTCCTCTGAAGTGTGATTAGAGAATAATCTAGTTCCAAAACCATTCAGGTATGGTTTTGGAAATTCAATCTCTTAGATATGATTGTAGGACTGGGTTCATGTTTCCTTACTGACTTGTCAAATGTATTAAAGACAGAACGTAGATTACTGTGTACTCCCCCTTCAACCCCCCCAAAATTAACTACAGTAGACGTGTGGAGGGTAGTGACAGGGCACTGTACACAAAAATAACATAATCCTAGTGAAGGATGTGGTCCAGCTACTCACAGAACAAATTAAGTGAACACTGAATGCTAATTTGCAATAGAAGAGTGGATGGTTATATAAATAAAGAGGATGTGGGAAGATATTATTTATATTGAAGGAGGGGTGGAGAGCCATGTATGAAATGATAGGTAAAATTTATATTGGAAAAATCAAAGCATATCCTGAGGAGCTTGAATTATTAATATATCAAAATATAGAGTTTAACAGCAGAAGGAACAGGGAAAAAAAAGAATTAAAAGTGTTTGCCACCATGGAGTAGGTCTAAGGAGAAGAGACAGTGTGTCCTTTGCTGCTTCGGACACAATAAATACAGCCTTAGTCTGTTTGGGCTTCTATAACAAAATATCATAAACTTGGGAGGCACCTGTGGCTCAGTGAGTAGGGCGCCAGCCAAACTGCAACAACAACAACAACAACAACAGAAAATCTCATAACTGAGTAGCTTAAAAATAACAGAAATTTATCTCTCACATATTTGGAGAATGGAAAGTCCAAGATGGAAGTGCAGGTAGATCTTCTAGTGCGGGTCCATTTTCTGGATTCACAGATAGAGCTGTCTGGCCACAGCTCTCATGGTACAAGGGAGAGGTTCCCCTTGGGCCTCTTTTATAAGAACGGTACCCCACTTAGTGCCCCACTCTCACGATCTAGTCACCCCCACAGGCCACTCACTATGCTGGGGAACGTCTCCACCAACTCACCCTCTCTGCACAATTCCCCCCTTTCCTTCAGGACCCTGCCCCAGATTCACTCCACATGGACGTCTCCCTGAATTTTCATTCCCAAATCATTCCTCCTGCTCCTTTTCCCCATGTTTTCTATTACCATCTGGTGAGTGTCCCCAATTCTAAGCCTAGATCGTATTCAAGATTCCTTCCTCCCACCTACGCCCCATGTGACATCAAGACTATGTTCCATCCATTCTGCTGATAATCTCTCTCCACCGGCCTTTTCCATCAACGTCCTGTCTAAACGTCAATTTAGAATGCCACCCTTCTCCTCTAGAAGATTACGGCAGCCTGTGTCTTTATTTCCCTGTCTTCCCTTCTGTTCTGTCCATTACCCAGCCTGGAGCTCAAGTGTTAAAGGGGCTTGTGAACTGTCACCCAAATGATAGGGAAATTTCACACTGATTACATCTAGCCATATCCTGTACATGAAGTAAGGGGTCACCCTCATTTTGCCAATGCCCACCAAGTTGTCTACATCTCTACTTTCTTTCATACGAGAGAGCTCGGTTAAAATTGTTAAGACCATTTGCTTCTGAGCTTTTCAAAAGCAATGAAACTATGGGTGGAGAGGAAGCAAAGCTAAGGCGATGTGCTCTGAACCAGTGGCTCACAGGCTCATTAGGTAGGAATCAGGCTCTCCTGGGAAGGAGCAAAGGGATGACCCCAGCCTCCACCTTGGTGCCTCCCACCCTAATTTTTTCTGCTCACACCAATCAGAACTTGGCTGCCAACTCCAAAAGGATGTAGAACTCTCTAGTCCAGAACAGGGACAAGAGAGTCTAGAAGGTGACCTGGAACAGCCTTAAGATGCATTGTTATGTGGTCCACATCCCTCCATGGGTTCTCAGAGAGGCCATGAACAGTAAGACTCCGCTTCCAAGGGGACCTCTGAACCGTGAGGTGGGCCTGACGCAGGTGATATGAGAGCGAACCTTGGGCCATCATAAGCCTGGTCTCCTTGCCTCTTTGACTTTGCCTTGTCCTGACCCTGGGGACTATTCCCTGTCTGTGGTGAATATTTCTTGTTCTACAAGCCTATACTGTACTCTCACTCTGTAATGGGACTATCCCCTGTCTATGGTGAGTATTTCTTGTTCTGTAAGCCTGTACCATGCTCTTACTCTGTAAGCCTACATTCCCTTTCTCCATAAACTCTGTTTGATTCTTGCCTTAATTGCATGTCTGGATGTTTTTCAGCCAAGAGAGTGCTGCAAGAACTGGGGATGCAGACAACTGTCTGAAACCCTGACATTCCAGGAGGTGGGCAGCTTCCTTGAAATCCAGCATTTTAGATTGCCAAGAAGCAGCCAGGACCCCACAGAGTTGTAAAACTTTTCTTGCTAAAACTTTACTCGCTCTTCTCAATTATTTTGGGGATGACCTGGAGCCCCCCACCACACTGCTATAACAGGCTGACCACAGGTAACTTAATTCTCACTGGAAAGTTAAAAGAAAGAGAACTGAGCACTGATGGCAGCTTCCAGATAGCTCCCAAGTGCTTAATACTCCTGCCACTCAAAGCAGGATTCATGGACCATTAGTGGTGTCATCTTCCGTGATTTGGGAAGAAATGCAGATTTTCAAGCCTCATCCTATTAAGAAGATACCAAGGGACTTCCAAGACTCTCCTAGCGCAAAACCTGGGCATCTCACATCAGCACTGCCTTGAGCAATTGCCCCACCTGGGATGGAGGACAGGGTGCCCAGTCTTGGTGCTGCCCCACCTTAATCCTGCTCCTAGCAACAGCCACACCTGGCAAAGGAGAAAGCCCTGCTAGTCTGCAAAAGAGTGCAGGGAGTCCCCAGACCACAGGCCAGGCAGCCCAGGAACAACAGAATTAGAAAGTGACCTCAAGTAACCTTAGAAAGTGACCTCAAGTAACCTCAGGCTAATTGCCATGAACTTCACTGTGCGTCCAAGTGGTTCTATTACCAGAGCCTTTGTGTTACAACAAGGGGCCTGGATCATCATCTGTGGCAAACACATTTTGCTCCGTAAGCCTGTATTTTGCCGCTCTGCAAACCTCACTTTCTCTTCTTCACTCAATTTCATTTCTGGCTTGCCTTGCTCTTGGGTCTGGGCATTCTTTGACCAAAAGCTGAAAACCCAACAACTGCCCATCTGGCAATGCCAAGCCCACTAAATCAAAATATGCATTTAAACAACATATTGGATGATACCTATGTGCCTTAAAATTTCTCTCTAATAGGAAAGTGTTCTTTTAATCCACCCTCCCACCACCACCCCTCCAGCTGCCTCTGGCTATTTCTCCATTCTCAGTTTGAATCTTATCTAGTTTCTGGAAGGGGAAAAACTTGCTCTCCTAGCAAGCACCAAGTCTTTGTTTGGAACCTTGGCTGGAAGCTCCTTTTGAGTCCTAGTCTTAGTTTGGCTTCCAGAATCTGTGAGTCACTTGAATCTGGCAAGGAAAATGCCCTCAGGTTACAGGTGAAAGGAAGCCATGTGTAGGAAGGGGTAAGGGAAACACACAAGAAACACCCATTTAAATCTTTGAAATGAATCCCAACACATGAGTATATTAAAACACAAATATAAGCTTGCTACCATAAAAAGTCTTTAGGGGGGACCTGAGGCTCTCAAAAGAGACTCTGTACTCTTCCTGCAGCTTACAAGGCTGTGTTGGACATTGATGACTTTAGTTCATGGGCCATTTATTTTTCTTCTGATTTTTTCTCAGGGCAGCTACCCCCGTCCCTCTCTTCATCCATATGCTTCAGATAGAACCGGCTCCATCATTAATTCCAGGGGTGGTTGACACCCAACCCTGGCTAACTGAACATGGCCAGCACAGCTAGACAGCCCCAGTCCTATCGCCCAAGCCAACTCCATCAGGCTTCAGAATAATCGCAGGACTTACTAACTGGTAAGGGGTAAGACTAACTTTTTTAGAAAAAGGAGTTTGGCTACCATTTTGTAGCCCACCAGATGGAAAATATTACATCTTTGTCTCATGTCTAAAATATATATTTTTCTTTTATTTGCCTGTTTATTTATAACTCTTTAAAAATACAAAAATACAAATTAAAAAGTGCATTCTTTGCTGATCTTATAATAAAAAGCAGTGGAATTGTTTTGGGCTTTGGGTCACAGTTTCCAACTTCTGGTAGATGATCAGGATGAAGAAATTATCATTTCTCTTGTACTAGAAATTTCAAGAAGGTACATCTTCCCACCCCAAGACAATGAATGGTTGGAGAAAAAGTTACAGCAGAAACGCAGAGAAAGACAAGATCTTAAGAGTGTTGTTAGAGCTCCGTCGACTCTACTCTCGGATTTTTGAATTGCATGAAGTAGGAAATCTTACTACTTAACCCGTTATAGATTTTCCTTAACTTTTACCTAGCAAGAGTCCTATTATAAAGACCTTCTTGCTCTTATCCTTATTCCATTCACCAGCATCTATTCTGCTAATAATCCTGGCCATGATATCTCTTGAGTCTGGGAAGTTACAGAATTTTATTCTTATTTTGTACAGTAACCTTTCCTCCCCAGGTCACCAAGTTGACTCCAAGGCTACCTGAAGGATTCAGATCAGACACCACCACCTCCATGAAACCTTTGGTGATCTCTGCCCCACTCATCATGCACTACCTTGACCTTATCTATGTAGAAAGATATTCCACAGTTAAGAGCAGAAAATTTGAACATTTTATACACGAAGCGTCACAAATCAACAGAGATGTGGTGCTGAGAACCAAATGATGGTGAAAAAATTGGCTGCGATTAGAGAAAATTTCCAAACGATCCTTACCTCACCTCATACAGCAACATAAACCTCAGATAGATTAAGTTGTTAAATGTAAAACTCTCTATAAAACCAGGTGTTCATCTCCAACAGAATTACATGTAAATATAAACAAAAAATAAATGTCTTTTTTTTTTTTTTTTTTTTTTTACCAAACTAGCAAATATCTGTGGGAATAATTATTAATGCTGGAATAGGTTTTAGAGACATAATCACCCACCTGGGTGAAAGGATAATTATTTTCAACTTTTTTATAAAATAAATTTTCAATGTGAATAAAGAGGGTGTTTAAAGTTCATATCCTTTAACTAGAAATTGCCCAAAAGGAAATTGATGGCTCCTGCCTATAATCCCAGCACTCTGTGGCTCATGCCTATAATCCCAGCACTCTGTGGCTCATGCCTATAATCCCAGCACTTTGAGAGGCTAAGGCGGGAAGATCATGTGAGCCCAGGAGTTTCAGACTGGCCTAGGCAGCATAGAAAGATCTTATCTCTATTAAAAATAAATTAGAAAAATTAGCTGGGCCAATAGTGTCAAGCACTATAGTCCGAGCTACTCAAGAGGCTAAGACCAGAGGATCACTGGAACCCAGGAGTTTGAGTCTGCAGTGAGCTATGATTTCACCCCTGCACTCAATCCTGGGTAACAGAGTGACCCTGTCTCAAAAAAAAAAAAAAAAAAAAGTATATAGGAAACTAATCATAGGAATACATACAGCTATGCACATATAAAAACATCCTGCTCTATAATTTAACATAGATTTAAAAAATTACGTAAGTTTAAATATAAGGAGACTACCATACTTTTATTTGTATGCAAGTCATTCATAGTCCTAGATTATTTTAAATACCAAAAGATCTAAAAATGTTATATGTACGTTACTCATAATTAAAATAACACCCTGTCAAAGAATTATAATTCCTGGCAGTTTATAATAATTACAATGCATGAATAGATTAAGCTTTTAATGATAACATTCACTAGAACAAATAGTGGTTTGAGCTTTGAGTTACACTCTTACAGACTGGGGACATTATATAAGGTTTTCTTGCTCTCTAACTTCTTTATCTAGTAAAGAATAAGTAATAAAAGAAAGCCTAATGGTTGTTTTACAGATTACACAGAATGGTTATAGTAGATGTTCCATTCCTGGAGCTCCCTCCTCAGCCCTCCTAATTTTTTCTATGTGTTGTACCTTATAAAAATGTACGTGGATGTGTGTTTTCTAGTGAAGTTATAATACATACACAGAACGGCCTATGGAGATTCAGTGTTAGTTATGAGACAGTGAAGACTTAGGAATAAGTGACTGGTCCAAGGTCACACAGGCAGTTAGTTAGCAGCAGATCTGAGATGAGGATCCAGGTCTCTTGGTTCTGAGTTTATTTCTCCACAGCACAGAAGAAACATCAGTTCTAAAAATTAGGCAGCCTGTAAACACCTGAATGCCTCAAGGGCATCTTCCCACTCTCCTGTTTTGACAATGACCTCCTTGTTTCAGAGGTGGTATCAGTGAAGTGTCCTGACTTGGATACGCCCCAACCTATTGTCTTGATTTTATTTTGTTTTTAATAGAGATCAAACACTGGCAATAATTAGGCTTGCTGACATTTGAAATTTAAGAGTAGACTCTTCCTGTCCATCTAGATTGCGTACCTATACATAAGGAGGAGACAGATGATAAGAGAGAAGAATTTATGCCCAAAGAACTAGCATTGAAGAGAACAATACTACGTGAATGCACCCCTGTCAACTATGAATTCATTTTAAAGAACGAAGGAATTTGATGAATGTTTTTCAAGCTCTTTTATGACCATAAAGATTGTTGGGACATCAACATGTCTGTATCTGCCTACTCCCCTTTGGAAAACAGGAATAAGAAACCAGAATAGACTGCACTTCATTCTGCGAATTGTTCCAAACTGTGTGGGAAAGCTGTGTGTGTTCTTTCTTTCATATCTCAGTGAAAATAGATGATAGTGATCCTGCTGGCCTGGGGAACGGTGGGTGTTGTGCCATGTGGAGTTAGTTGTGTGTTTGTGGGAAGAGAAGCTGTAGGAGGCTGGTGTGATGTGTCTGCAACTTGCATCCCTGGATGAGTTCAGAATGAGTCAAGTGTGAACCCAACAGGCAGCAACATCTTTACAATGTGCTTACGTGGGGCAAAGTTAGCTCTCGGCGTACCTGGAATTAGATTTGAGCCTACCCACTGAAAAAAACCCACAGAATCATTTCCAACCTGTGTGCTACCTTCACCGTTCAGCGTAAGCCCAAGGTACCCATAATAGCTCAGGGGGTACCAATTTTCAAAAATATGGAAACACGACATTTCCATCACTACCAAGGAATGAAAGAAAACTTTCCAATTTACCTTCAACTTAGAAGAAGTGCCGGGTTTCAACACTCTGCAGAAAGAGCTTAGGTGAAAAATACAAAGTATTCGGTGCAAACTCAGAATTTCGTACGGGATTATGTTTACCTTAAACATTTAAAATGTATGTTTAGAAGAACATCATGCAGCCTGGAGTTCAACTCAATTGAAAGCACACTTCTAAATACCCATGACTGCTAATAATGTCACTCTGAGAATTTATTAATCAATGTATTACACATTGATTGAAGTCTATTAATTATTGCGAGTTGTACAAAGTAAATAGCATTTTATTCTGGCCCTGCTATCTACTTCAAATTAGACACATTTTTAGCTTAATTTTGTTTTATTATGGCAGTCAGTATACTGTATATCTGTATGGCTATCTTTTGCCCAAAATATTACACTTCTGGTTTTATCATTTCCATGTCTACTCTGCAAATTTTTGAAAGGAAAGATGATATGGTTTTACTTTCATGCTAGTTCTAATATACCAGGCACCCAATAAATATTGATAAATTGAGTTGATACAATATAAAACTGTGCTAACTGAGGCATATATACAACACGGTTGAAATTGAAGGGGAAGAGGAAGCAGGAAAGGAGTTACATCCTAGAAGCGTGGGTCTTGATGAGCCAATAACAGTGAGTGTTATAGATTTTCCGTGTCACTGACTGTATTCCTGCAACCTATAGCATTAATCCATATTCTCATATCTCATACCTGTCTATTGAAAGTAGGTATCTGGGCTTGGTGCCAGTAGCACAGTGGTTACGGCACCAGTCACATACACCAAGGGTAGCAGGTTCGAACCCAGCCTGCACCAGCTAAATAACAACCAAAAAATTGCTGGGCATTGTGGCAGGCACCTGTAGTCCCAGCTACTTGGGAGGCTGAAGCAAGAGAATTGCTTACGCTCAAGAGTTAAAGGTTGCTGGAGCTGGGACGCCATGGTTCTCTACTGAGGGTGACACAGTGAGACTCCATCTCAAAAAATAAAAAAAATTTAGAAAAGAAAAGAAAAGAAAGTAGGTATCTGGTAACAGACTCACTAGCTCCTCCACGGAGATGGTTTCCTAGAAGGCCATGTGTAGCATTAAGTCAACATTAAAGAATAATATAAGATGAAGCCAAAGTCATTTTTCAGCAGACACTTCAAAGCATAATAAATAAAATAAATAAAAAACACTCTTTAAACAATGATACCCCCCAATAATCATACTTTAATTCATTCATTTGGCAAATACGTATGGTGTGTCTACTGCGTGCCAAAGACTGAATCGTTTTATTCCTTCCTTTTATAACTTTCCTAAGGGCAGAGACTGTAGGCTCAGGTAGATGCCTCCTTCCGAGCCTGCAGAGGAAACATGTCTCCCAGGGTTTAATGGACGCATTCTGAAGTTAGCAAACATCATACCCAAACAATGAGAAACTCTTAAGACAAAATTTGCAGATGATGCACCTGTTATTCTCTTGTTGAATTTACTTGGCCTGACTCTTACAGATACAATTTAGTTCATTAAGATCACTAGTAAGTCCACTTGGCTCTCCTGAAAAGAAAAATAGTAACTCAGAGATGGGAGAGAATCTCAGCACCCACATGAAGTATCTTCTCAACACGTTCCCACAGCTATCCCTGATTGATAAGGACTCTTAAAACGGATGATGCAGTAAAGAAACCCTTAAGAAAAATCCCCAAATGGCCCATGTGGAAATACCCTGTCTATAGAGTGGTGTCATCTCAAACGTGGTGAAATGTCAGAAATGAGGTCACCTTGACATTTGCACGTGACGGATCCTTGTATAAAGCCTAAGGTGTGGACCAGTCATACGGAATTGGCTTTACACACAGTATCGCGACCATCATTTCCAGGTAAATGTTATGAGTCGTGTGGGGAATGATGTGATAGAATCGGAACCTGGCAACTCAGTGAGCGTCTCCCCCCTTCTCTACTCCCACGTGCTTCCCAGGGGCTAAAAGCCTACGAGCTACGTCTCCCAGAATACCTGGGTTTATTTCCACCAGCGAGAGGCATTCATGCCTTTCAAGGGAAGGAGCAATGGTCTTCAGCAGAAGTGAGGTTATGCACGGGTCCTCCCATGAACCAACCACCTGCCTCAGTGTCGGGGCTGTGATCATCACCATGTAGCTCCCTGTGCTTTTCAAAATTTCAAAACCTATCCAAAAGCAACAGGATGATTTCTTTTTCCTACCTCTTTAATCCATGAAGAATGATATACTGTGCATCTCCTAGGAGCCAGGTATTGGCCAGGCTCTGTTGATAAAAAATTAAATAAACATTTACCTGCCCCAAAGGAGTGTATTATAATTTTTATAACTATCTGACTAGGACAAAAAACCGCAAAGGTATTCAAACCTACGGAGATTGATTTTCTCTCATGTCCAGATGGGAAGAAGAGAGAGCGCTGGTTCTGCCTTTCCTGAATACTGAACACAGCGATTTGATCCCGTAAAGTTGCCAAGGCAATGCCAACCGCCGGCGACAGCATATGGGAGCAGACAGACACTCACACACACAGACACCGCGGTGCTGAAGCCTCCTTTATGAGAAGCACACTAAAAATAAAGGTTTTCATCCAGAGTCTATCTTATCACATTAAAATAGCCTAATTTGCCAGGCTGTGGAGAATACATGCTCAACCACTTCTGGCTGTTTGAAATGTGCTCTCGATGTACTGGAAGATGAAATTCTGCTTGCCTCACCCCCTTCAGAGTCTTCTCACCGAACAGTATCCCAGGTAGCGTAAAGGGCAGGGTGAAAGTGTTTATCACACTCTCCGTTCCTACATCCCTTCGTGGACACCCACTTCCTCATATCAGATGGACAAAGACCGTAATGAGGAAATGATGAATAAATCCTTTAAGTCAAGTACCTTTCTATAGATAGTGCAAGCCACGACTTAAAAAGTCAAGCTCTTCTAACCCTGAAATACTTTGGGCTGCGTCCAGGATGTCACTTTCACATGGAATTCAACTCAGAGACGCTGCTGTATTTCGAGGAGGTGAACGGAGAAAACGCTAAACGTTTGATGTTGTCTTTTCACCGAAATCCATGGGAAAGCCAAAGGAATCAGAATAATTTACTTTTCACTTTGTGTTTCAGCCTGCACGTTTTTCTTCACACACACACAAAAAAACCTTTCTTTCTTTCACCCTTATGACACTACTTGGTTAAGCATGAACATTATATATGGAATAATTCATTAGGTTCACTAAGAGATGAACAATGATGTATTCTAAGCATTTGCTGATAAAGAAAAGCAGGGCTCAAAATAATCTCAGCCGGGATAAGTCGCTGACTTTTCCAGAACACAAACTTTCTATTAACAGCTCTGTGGATTCTGCACAGTTTTTTTTTTTTCATAAAAAACCTTGTGTGTGTCTTCTTCACCTTACAGAGAAAGACCAAAACAATCACCACCTTAATTTAGAGGCAAAGCCGTACATATTAGAAATCTCAATATGTGAAAGTGAAAATAACCTATTAATGACAACATAGAAAATATGTCCAGAGAAAATAAGAAAGTTCGACTTTAGGCTATCTTAAAAGAAATTGCAATGTTTCTGTAGAATAATATTACTGGCATAAGATTACAGTAGACATGTAAATACCAAAGGCGTAATTATATAAACAGTGGAAGAAATCAACTCTGGATGAATTTATCTATAGATATAATCTACTTTATGGCCATGGGACCATTGACTGAAACCACTTCAGTCAGAGCCACCAGGAGGATGCTTGTTAATCAAGAGGACGCCATTATGCTGCCAAAGAGGGCATCGAGCTGCAGTTTGATCCCAAGGCTAAGCATCATTGCTTACTATTAGGCCTGAATTAATGAATGGATGGATGAACGAGTGAGTGAGTGAACCAGAGAATAAATACAGCGGATACAATCCTCCCGACCAGAGCACGAGAAAAGAGGATGTAGACAGTAACAACCAAAACAAGAAGGCCACTCTCAAAGGAATGGCGGACAATTTGCAGGAAATGTGACGGGGAACAGCAGTCCAAAGAAATTTTCAATAAAAACTCAGTGCTTGAAACAGAGATGAATATCTCATCACCAGAAACAATAAATACTCTGAAAATAAAAAATATCATCCTGAAATAAAACATGACCGAGTCACAAGGACCTGTAAGCACCGCTGAGCAAGGCTTTGCTCTACATCCTGTGCTGATGACTGCATGCCCTGAGATGATTTTGTTCTTCAAAATCACAGAAATACAGGTTTATCAATTTAGATTCTTAAGTGATGGGGCTTTGACAGATGACCTTTGGGAAAAAAAATGCCCTATAAAACCCTGAGAGGGGGGATTTTCGTATTACGTTTATAATACTCCTAGAGGACACACCCATGCTTTACACCCAGGCCTTGGGTGTTCAATTAAGGCTTGTTGCAATTAAAACCATCTCCTATTTAAAGCTTCACTCACAAAGAATAAAGGACAGCAAGAGACAAATTCCACTTCTGTAAGACGTCACCATCAGTAAATAATAGCAAAATAATCGTAGCAATAGGAGAATGAAGAACATGTGGTAACTTGCAACAGTAATGCAAGTTAGTAGGAAAGGAACATCAAGAAATAAATAATTT